>NC_047671.1:7672500-7957500 GCF_011762505.2 Arvicanthis niloticus
CTGTCTGAAAAATCAGCATTGTGTGAATAGTACCAAGATCTGCTGCCAGGTCAAGCAGTTGTCACCCACCCCGAACCACCCATGGTCCATGAACATAGACTTACTTCTCTGTATGTTCGGATGGATAATTACAGGAAAATATTACTCTAGGTGGCACGGGGAGGTGAGGAGGGGGAAGGAGCCCCAGAGATCCTTCATAAAATCCAAGTCTTTCAAATCCATTAAAAACTTTATTTCTTTGAGCCTATGATGGAATCCGGGGGGATTCTGGGTTAACTTCATTGCATCTTTTTGTTTTGTTTTGTTTTAATGCAAAGCACTTGGATTCTTTTTTAATGGCCCTAATCCTTTTGCCAGCTACAATTTCCCTGACACTTTGTAAGTGTGTCTTCTCTTCACAAACTGCAACTGTTTCAAGCCTTTCCAAGTCGCTTTCGTTTACTATTACCCTTGTCAAGGCTGAAAAAACCCAGCAGTAACTGTGTGAGGTTAAGCTCCTCATTCAGAAGACACATGTTTGAAAAGGCATCCAGACCAACTCAGGCTCAGGAGACAGAGCTTTGTCAGCCTGAGGAAGGCTTTCAACTGTCCCTGGATGGGTTGCGGGGGATGGGGGTGTTCCTTAGGACTCAGTGCCCAGCTGAGCCACTCTTCCTTGGTCCTTACTTACTGCACATATATTGTCCTGGAATTTTAGGTTCTGCCTCTTTTCTTACAGGTTTTAGAATTAGTTTGCCAAAATATACAATAAGTTTCTGAAGAAATGACATTTTAGCACTACTGAGGCTTCTATTTCATGTATTTTAGAGAATCTATTTATATGTTTATTTTAGTCTGATTTTTGTAGTTTATCACAAGTAGCTCATGTTCATTTTCATTAAATGTATAGCTAAATATTTTATTTTGGGTGCTGTTGTAAATGCCATCTTTTAATTCATGACTAAATATTAGATGCATGGCTTCAGCTTTACTTATTACATGAGTCTCCTTTTTTGTTACTATTAAAGAAGTAATCATTTCAATTGTATCTTCTAATCCATTATACACACGTATTTATTTATATAAGTGCATACTTCACTTTTCTATTCCCTCCTTACTGAATTCTCTTGTCTTATCTTAGTATTCTCGTCATGAAGCCTATGTGTCTTGTTTAATCTCTGGTTGCTTTCTTTTTTGATCCACTGTCTCTAAGGTGGGTGTAAGTCTCATTACCCTCTACTAAGGTGGATGTATTCAGTCTGAGGCTGATTGGAAGATAATCACAAATAGCATTTATTGATTGTTCTTGATGTGAACAAGTGATTAACTCAGCCCACAACCTTCCTGAAGCCACTAAGTCCTCATCTATCCTTTCTTATATTGCATTGAGATTTCCTAATAAACCCAGGGCGCAGAGAACCCTTCTTTCTCAGACACTGTTCTGTTCTTAGTCTTCATTCTTTTTCATAGTAACTGTGAGTGAGAAAGAGTTGGCTGGAATTCTTTCATCTGCTCATTTTTAAGGTGATCTTTTTTCTTTATTTTTACGAGAGAAGAACTGAACTAACATCCTCCCGGCCTGGGGGCTCACTATGTGGCTGGTCAGCTTTCATGTGTGATTTCAGAATGTGATCAAAGATGTGCACCTGTAATTTCTGGAACCTTCCCCTCTGATCTCTGCGGCTTCCATCTCCCCTTTCCTTTCTTGTGTTTGATCTGCTCACTGAAGTCTTCACTCGGAGAAGAGTTTTTTCCCAGAGGCATCTGCTTTTCAGGTCTGAAATTCTCACATTCCTGAGCCTGAGACAAATTACCTGCCAAGTTTGTGCAGGTGTATTTAGATTTGTGTCCAAAAAAAAAAAAAAAAAAAAAAAATGACCACACACCTTGTAATATCACGTGACACTTTAGAGGTTAGTGTTGTGCTGGTGTCTCCAAGAGGATCACTAATGGCATTTTGCTGGTGGTAGTCTGAGGGTGGTGTGCCAAACCAGATACAAGGAGCACATGCTTCTTTTCCTACAGATCTGAGGGCTGAGGGACCTCCTCTGGGAAAGGTGTAGGAACAGCATCAGTTGCTATCTTCATCTTGATTTTCTGTATTTTGTACCATTCTGTGCCGGGTAAAATCTGTTCATGGTATGGTGTTTTCCTCTTTTGCCCTGTCATCCTGAAAGAAGAAATACTTGAATAAGCTATGAATATAACATAAGTAGATGCTAAAAAAGTCTTTGACAAAATCCAATACTCCTTCATGTCAAAAGTCTTGGAGAGATCACGAATTCAGGGCACGTATCTAAACATAATGAAAAACAATAGACAGCAAGCCAACAGCCAACAGCCAACATCAAATTGCATGGAGAGAAACCTGAAGCAGTTCCACTAAAATCAGTGACAAGACTGCCCACTCTCTCCCTATCTATTCAATATCGTACTTGAAGTTCTAGCTAGAGCACTAAGACAACTAAAGCAGATCAAGGGGATCCGAATTGGAAAGGAAGCAGTCAAAGCATCACTATTCGAGGATATGATAGCATACATAAGTGAGCCCCAAAATTCTGCTAGAAAACTCCTACAGCTGATAAACAATTTCCGCAAAATGGCTGGATATAAAATGAACTCAAAACAAATCAGTAGTCCTCCTTTATACAAATGATTAACAAGCTGAAAAAGAAAAATTAGGGAACCAACACCCTTCACTATTTGTGGATATTTTTTAAAACTTAGAAGCGTTCTGATCATTTGATACAAATTTGAGAGTGCTGGGTAAAAGAAAGGCTTAAGAGGTGTGTTGGCTGTTTCCCTTGTTACTATGGCAACATATGTGATTAGAAGCAATGCAGGCGAGGCGGGTTTATCTCAACTTATAATTCAGGGATACAGTCCATCATGGTGAGGGAGTCAGGGTAGCGGGAGCATAAGGTGGCTATCTGTTGTGTCCACAGTGAGACAAAGGGAGATGAATTCCGGCGCTCAGCTCACTCCCCGTTCTTTAGGTAGTTCCATACCCCAGCTCAGAGAATGATGCGGAAAGAGAGGGAGGATCTCCCCAGCTCCTTCAGCTTACTCTAAATAACCGCACATAGATATGCTGGTCTTTTAAATTCTGTGTCAAGTTGGCAATCAATATTAACCATTCCCAGAGGTATTTTCATGAAGTTTAGAGGACAGCACATTCAGAAGTTCCTATGGCAAGCTCCTGAGTCATCCCTTATGTTTGGTACTGGAGATTTCTGGAGTTCTCTGGCTGAGTCCTCAGTCCAAACTTGCCCCTTTCCAGTTCCTGTAAATGTTTCCCAAGCATAGACAAATGTTTACTTCTTACAGACTATTTCTCAGACCCCTTATCCTGACCCAGAGTCTCATAGTGTCATGGTGAGCCATTCTAAATGCCATTTGTCACAGGTCTTTTCAGAGCCTTGCAGTTGACCTCGCAGTTCCAAATACACTACCAAACATGGCCAGGGGCCTCCTCTGTGTCACCCACAGCTGCAGAGCTCCTGGCCTCTGTGCTGCACACTTCCATCTTCATGCCACCCTGCTGCATCTCTGAGTGTAGCTGTACGACCACATGAGGGAATTGGCTGAGTGCTGCCCTCAGGCCTGGGACTGACCACACAGGATTCAGAGCCTCAGTCTCAGGTGAATACCGGGTGAAGCCTTTGTCTGTGTCTTCAAAGACAGCTTATCACAGAATCCTCACTGAGTTTTCACAGCTTGGGTAACAACGGTTATTTTATTGGTTCCAAGTGTCACTAATGACAGGGCTGGTGACAGACTAATGACAGATTAGCTTGCTGAAAACAAATCTATGTCCGTTTGCTCATCAAAGGCTCAAAAGCTCAAATTGACCCCGACAGGAGAAAGTATTGGCATTACAACCAAACCCACGGTCTTCCCTTTGGACTTACTTTAAAGATTGATACTTAAAACTTGGTTTTCAGAGGAAGTTTTCATGTGGCATTTCCATTCCTATTTTGTTGTGGTTGACTTCTGCCCCTGAGGCTTCGACCCATCCTCCCTGTTATCTCCCTGTCCCTTTCCCATGTGTCCCCTGGATTCCCTCGTGTGCATTAGTATTTTATGCTTTCTACTGTCTTCCTTATTTCACCCTGAAATTCTCTATTTTCCAATGCCCACATTTATTTTACACACACACACACACACACACACACACACACACACACACACACATGCATACATACATACACACTCAACAACCAGATACCAAAACCCATGTGTGTGTGTGTGTGTGTGTGTGAGAGAGAGAGAGGGGGGGGGGGCAAGGAGAGAATATAGCATTTGTCTTTCTGAGCCTGGGTTACCTTACTTATTGCAATGTTTTTCAGTTCCATCCATTCTCCTGCAAATTTCAGAACTTCAATTTTGCTTCCTGCTGAATAAAATGTACAAATCGTACATTTTCATTATCCGATTCTGCACTGGTGGACATCCAGGAGAATGCTTCCTTGATACTTTGAAAAAATGAACAATGAGCATGAATATGGGAATATCTCTGCAACAAGATGCAGCATTTTGGGTACATTCTTGGGAGTGTAGAATCCTTTGGATGGGGTTCTGCTGCCATCATGGCTTCCTCTGGACTTTGCCTCCAGGACTGATCTGTCTACTGTCACGATCTGCATTTCTGTTCATCTGGACCGGGAGCCCTTCTTCTTTCTTCCAGACATAAAAATTAAGATCCTCAGAGGGAAACATTAATAAAGTAGTTATGTCCAAAAGAGGCAGAGTGGAAGATTTGTGAGACACAAAGAATACAAATTCTTTTCTGTTCAAACGGCAAATTGGAGTGCTGTGCTGGTGTCTGTGTTCTCTGTCATGTGTGCAGAAACACTTTCACCCCTCGGTCCAAGCTGAAGCTTTATTGTGATATGACCCAGTGTTCTTTAAATTGCGCTTTGGAGTTGCTGCCACAGGAATGCTTATGTTTTGTTATTTCAAAAGGGAACGTGCCATTGGTTAACATCTCTCACCCAGAGCTTTACCACTAAAAAGAAAGACATGTTTGTTAAAAGGAAGGCAAATGCTGTGGGTTTCATGGTGATTCTGCCTTAGAAACAATGTGCATATGTTGCAGTGTTTTGGGCTGATGGAGCCCACTGTTCCTTATCTGCTACTTCAAAAGCCAGACAAACAAACAAGCAAGCAAGCAAGCAAAACAACAGCAACAATGAAATGAAACCAAAACCAAACCAGCCAACCAAACAAACAAAAAAAAATTTCTTGAGAAATTGAGGTTTAAATTAATTTTTACTGTGGACTCTTCTTTCAGTTCATACAGACTGATTACAGTCTGAGTCCTTTGCAGATTCAACAGCTGTCAATTCGTCAATCACCTCTGCTGGGATACTATCTACTGTGAAAAAAAGTCTAAACTGAATAATACATCAGGCTCAGACAGATTGAATAATTGGAATATGGACATTTAATCTATAATTTTACATAGAATATTTCAAAATTATAGTATCAGGTAGAAAGTAAAATGTTCTTGTCTCCAGCTCTAATCTACTTGTCTTTACATACATAACTGTATTAGTCAGCATCTTGTTGCTGTAGTGATTTTCTAGAGGCATTTAATTTACACATAGAAAGGGCTATTTTGGCTCATGGTTGTGTCCAGTCTGAAGCTGGACACCATTGCTTGATTTTTTGGCAGAGGATAAATATCATGGAGGGAATATATGTAGAGCAAGCTTCTTATTTCATAAGATAATAAAAAGTGAGGCAAGATGCAGCTGGTGTCCCACAGCTGTCTTCAAGGACGTGCTTGACAGAACTCCCCTCCTGCGAATGGTCTTGACAGAATTTCTAATTGTCTCCATTTCCCAATAGCAACAGCCCAGAGAACAACCTAAGCCTTTAGGAAATGGTTCTCAACCTTCCTAATGCTGTGGCCCTTTAATACAATTTCTCATCTTTGTTGCTACTTCAAGACTATAATTATGCTAGTGTATGAATCATAATGTAAATATTTTTGGAGAAAGGAGTTTGCTGAAGGGGTCACCCCTCACAGATTGAGAACCACTGCTTTAACACGTGGGTACCTTGGCCTATACATTCACACTACAGTGCTGACCTTACCCGAGTATACCAAATTTTCCCAGTTCATTCTAATTTATATCTGTGAATCATTCTTTCATATAAAGAGTATCGAACATGTTTCCATCATTTTCTACTTATATGTTTAAGTATTTGATAGTGATCATTCATCTTCCAGAATCATCCTATTGTGTGAATGCTTTAGTTTAGATTTTTTTTTTTACTCATGTGTAATCTTGAGGTGCTTTTAGTTTATTTTTTTTTAAATGACATTTTTGTATATGATTCTGTCTCTTAGGCTCTCTATCAACTATAAAAATGCTGTAAAGAAAAATTTAAAATAGATACTGACTTTCTCCCTCAAGCAGAACAGGTAATCATTGGGATCTCATCTGTGAAATTATCTTTATTGTTCATAAATGCTAGTTTAACTGGGTATTACACTTTTCACCATAACTATGAAAAGATAACCACTTCAGTTTGCTCTTGTTTGATTTTGTATTTGCCATTATTTTTATAGAAAAAGAAGAACTGAGGACAGAGTACCTTGAAGATGAATAGCTCTAGGGCATCATGTATACTGATGACTTTGGAATACAGGCTCTTCGTTAAATTCTGAGTAAAATTTGCCATGGCTTTACTATTTAGCCCACTGATGGCCACCTCTGGTTTTCTAGTAGCTAACACACATCACCTTGTCTATACTCAAAGTTATTTATGTTGCTTTTAGAGAAAGATTAGGTTTTAACCCTTTTTCTCCATATTATTATGCTTGTTGTCTTCTTTAAAAATTTTTATTGGTTATTTTATTTACAATTTCATTTACATTTCAAATGTTATCCCCTTCCCTGCTTCTATGAGGGTGCTTCCCCATACCCCATCCACCCTATGTTGGGGCATTAAGCCTTCACAGGACCAAGGGTCTCCCCTCCCATTGATGCCAGATGAGGCCATCCTCTGCCACATATGCCGCTGGAGCCATGGGTCCCTCCATGTGTACTCTTTGGTTGGTGGTTTAGTCCCTGGGAGCTCTAGGGGATGGGGTCTTGTTGGTTGATATCATTGTTCTTCCTATGGGGTTGCAAACTCCTTCAGTTCCTTCAGTCCTTCCCCTAACTCCTCCTTTGGGGTCCCTGTGCTTAGCTATACTTTTAGGGATCATTTCTATAGTTTGTTATGCTTGTTGTCTTAAGGAAATCTTTAATTTTGTGGAAGTGACAGAGTCTGCGGGGTCAGGGTTGAGAGAGAGAGAGAGAGAGAGAGAGAGAGAGAGAGAGAGAGAGAGAATAATGGGGAAGAGACTAGAAGAATGGAGACAAGACAGAGGTTCTGATCAAGTCTCATTTATTGAAGGGAAATCTGGGGTATTTATACGCTTTTGCCATGTGCCTTGTTGGCGTGTGGATACCACGTGCCTTGCAGGTGTTAATATGACGTAAGCCTTACAGGCGTGAATAGCATGGATAGCACGTGGATAGCATGTGAACCGCATGCCTTGCAGGCTTGGATACCACATGCGCCTTGCAGCTGGGGGCAGTAAACAGCAAAACAAGATATGTGGGATATCAGAGTGTGCTCAGCTGTTGTAGGCTGTTGAAAAACAAGTCTCTATCAGGGTATATGGTTCAAAGATGGCTGCAAAGCTGATAGCCGCTTTCTGCTAAAAGTCGGTTCCCAACAATGTAGAGCCTTAGGAATAGTTAGCCAGCTAGCTTGTGAGAACTGGGAATTTCAAGATCTCAGGGAGAGACTCTGCCTCAAACAAATCCAGGTGAGACTGTGGAGATGGCTCAGTAGACAAGACTGTTTGATGCACAAGCATGATTTTGATCCACAGCACCCTGCGGTGTGACCATGAGTGCCTGGGATGGGCACCTCTGGATGGCACAGATACTGAAGATAAGCAGAGTGCAGGGGCTGATGGATAAATAGGCCATCTGAAAAAAAAATAAAAATTACAAAATGGCAAGTTCAATGTTCTATCAAAGACCCGGTCTAAGACAAGACAGAGAATAACAGAGCAGGACCTCACTGTCCTTCTCTGGCCTTGCAAGTGCCTGCAAATGCATGCTAACCTGCACACATATGTGCACAAACATAGCATAACACACACACACACAGACACACTCCAAACCAAAACCAAGTGGACAATTTCCAGAGAATAGCACCCAAGGGTCAACTCTGACCTCACACATCCCCACAGAAGTGAATGTGCACACACACCCACAAGATTTCTATGTTTTTCCCACACAGCTGAATTTCCTTTCTTTCTCATCTGCTTGGTGCTGACAGTGAATCTCTGGACACCACAGAGCCGTGTGTGTCCCTTTCCTGCTCCAAGTTTCCCTATCACACCGGGCCTCCTAGGCTGGGCCAAAGTCTGTGCAGACATCAAGTATCCTAGCAGAAATGGGGGTCTAAGTCAGGAGCTACAGATCTCAAATAGTGGCTAAATAGTGACAAACTGGACCCTTGCAAGAAGTTAAGGAAAGTGCTGAAAGAGAGCCTCGCTCAATGCAGCTAGCATGTTTTGAAAAGGCAATATTAATTTTGCTTTTGCACAGCGGGAATGCAGACTGATCACGGCAATAGAGCTGTCTTAGCACAACAAAGAACACATTTGGCGGTTGTTGGATTGAGTGTATTTGATTGATAGTAGCTTTATGCTCATCTGACAGATATCATATATTCAAATATTTCTTAACTTTTATGTTCAGAGGGAATTCGTTTTCCTTCAACTTTTATGAATATGAGATCAAATAAATACCAAAGGAAATTTGGAGCCATATTAAAACTGCAATTAAGTTAAGCTACTCAGATTTCAGAGAGCAGTGTGTGGATTTCGTTTACATTTTGTTCCCTAGGGTAGGGCTGGGTTTCTGAGTTTCAACTGAGCTCCTTCTGGATGATGGTCACAGGTAGGTTCAGACACTGTGACTTAATAACAAGAGGAGTAGCTGGCAAGTTAAATGAAGACGTTAGTTGCAATAGTTACAATAATGACAATGCATCTAGTAACGAACATTGCTTTTTTTTTTTTTTTTTTTTCATGTAAACTGACTATAGAACCACGTACTGTTTCTGGGAAGAGATATTGAGCTATCTCCCTTTTCAGGCATAGTATCCACCACAAACATATAGAGTTCCTTTGTTTCACAACTACATTGTTGGGATAGAGTCTCACACCTGCAGGTTCTCAAGGGATGCTAGTTAATGTGTTCCCCAGCGTGGCAGCATATGTCAGCATATGTCAGCATATCACACTCTCCACCTAAGTGTCAATTGAAATGAGGAAGATTAATCTTGTTTGCCAACTAGATAGACTGAGAATTCTCACATACGAACTCCTAAATTAGATCAATAGTGGTGGAAAAACACACTCTACCTATGAGTGGTACTGTTTCAGCATCTGGGGTCCCAGGTAGAATAAAAAGAGAGTGAGCTGGGCACCAGCATCCATCTCTTTCTCTTTCTGACTACGGATACAGTGTGACCAGGTGTATCTTGTCTATCTCCTTCTCTTCCTAACTGTGAATACAATGTGACCAGGTATCTCTTGTTTCTTCTCTCTTTCCTCATGACTGGTCAGCTATCTCTGCTTCCTGGTTGTGGATACAATGCAACCAGTTGTCTGTCTCTTGTCCATTTCTCTCTCTTCCTGATTGTTGATACAATATGACTAGGTATATCTTGTCTATCTTCCTGACAGTGGATACAATGTGACCAAGTATCTTCTGTACTTCTGTACCCTCCTCCTCCTGACTGTGGATACTATATACTATGTAATCAGATGTCTCTTGCTTCCTTGTTTTCTCCATAGTGATAGACCATACCCTCAAACTGTGGGCCAAAATAAAAGTTTTCTCAAGACTTATTATTGTCCAAATAGTACGAACTAATACAACAATAATGGTGGATGTTATATCATAACTGTGAACTTTATGTTCTTCATTTGAACATTCATGTGGTCAGTTAAGCTTTTTTTGGTTTTGTTTTTTGGGTTTTTTTTTGTTTTGTTTTTTTGATTTTTTTGTTTGTTTGTTTGTTTTTTGAGATAGGGTTTCTCTGTGTCGCCTTGGCTGTCCTGTAACTCACTCTGTAGACCAGGCAGGCCTTAAACTCAGAAATCTGCCTGCCTCTGCCTCCCAAGGGCTGGGATTAAAGGCGTGCGCCGCCACCGCCCAGCCAGTTAAGCTTATTTTAGCAGATACTCATGGTGAATTGTTATGCCCTTTATTCATTCATTAACTTCACACTGTGCAAGAAAATGCACATTCTCCAGTGGGTCCTTGGGTTTTATTGTTTCTTTTTTATTCTATTGGCTAAAATAAGACAAAACAAAACAAAAACACAAACAAACATATATACACATGGGTTAAATACCAATGAAGAAAAAACCCATGCAGAATGTCAAGTGAGGGGCCTGAATGGTGTCCATCCACATCAAGGACACAAACCTTACCTGTTGTACTGATGACATTTCTACTCTATCAAGCTTACATGGAAGGAAGAACAGTAGTGGTAAGAACTGAGTTCAGAAGGGTAATGGAAATATGGAAACATAAAAATGACAGAGTAGACTTCATTAGTCTGAGAGGGTGCTGAGGGTGAAGGAGAGTACACAGTGCAGGGTCTGAGTTGGGTTTTGTAGTAACAATATGAGATAGTGACATATGAATAACAATAGTGAGAGAGCACTGTTTCATCAGTGACAGAAGAAGGGAGTTGTTTTTCTAGATAAGTTGTTTTTCAGAACTGTGAGGTGGGAGATAGGCTAGTGACTTGTTCCTAGACAGAACCTTCCATATTCTATGGATATTAGACCAGACTTGGCTTTAAGGAAATTTTCTTTACCAATAGCCTCATAATTTCTCCCATCTTGATCCTTGAGTTGCCCTTGTAGGCTGGAGTCTGGAGTCATTAGTCACTAGAGGGAACTGAAGAGTACATTAGGGCTCTTTAGAAAAACAGGCCAATAGAAGGAATACACATAAAGGGGGATTAATAAAGGGGAATTGGCTTATACGATTTAATCTGGGTAGTCTATAATCATGGTCTTACATCAGATAGGCTAACAACCAGGTAGTTTCTCAATTCACAAGGCTGGATATACCAGCAGTCCCTATATGGCACTGGAGGCCTGCAAAGCTACCAGCCTTTAGTTTATGTTGGAAGCTTGAAGCTGGGTCCTAATGTCAGAGAAGGAATGTGATGGGAACAGCAGCTGTAGGAGGAGCTAAGGTGGGAGGAGTAAGGAGAAAAAGAGGAGGAGGAAGGAGAGGAAGAGTAAAGAGAGGAGAGGAGAAGGAAGAGGAGGAGCTAAGGGAGAGATGGAAAATGAGAGAGGGGGACATGGAGGCCGATGTGCGTTTGTCTGTAGCAGTCAAAGGTAGTTGGTATATCTAGGTTGGGTATTGGGTTACACCTCTGATTGTAAGGGCATCTTGCTATTGATCATTACTAAATATATAAGCCTTTGGATAATCTAAGCTTTACAGTCTCATTTGTACCGAGCCTGTATGGTTGGCGGGATGGTCTGGGCAATGCCCAGCCTTGCAGAGACAGTGTGGAAGATTGGCAGAGCCATCTCCCATGCTGGCGTTTCATGCATGGCAGGGCTGGTGTTTCTGGCTGGCTGTTTCTAGCTGCAATGTGCATGTCGTTTCTGGCCACGCAACATGGCGGCTGAGCTAGACTATCTAGATAGTCTAGATAGACAGTCGGCTTGACTGAAGATTTTTTAAAATAATTACTTCAACAAGCAGCAGCCCACACAACAACAAAGATGAACTTACCATTGAAAGCCAAAGCAAGCAGGCAAAGAGAAAAAACCCTTTCTTCTTGCATCTCTATCTGTGCTGCCACCTGAAAGTGCCACTTACATTTAGTGTGAGTTTTTCCACTTAAAAAAAAAATCTAATCAAGAATTTCCTCATGAAAAATGCACAGCTGACTTTTAGATGGGATTCTAGATCCTGCTAGATTAACAATCAAGATTAATAATCCCCAAGGGGAACGGCCAGTGCAGGTGGAGATGACCAATTGCCAGGGGAAGAGGCATCCAAAGTGGCTTCCACTGAAGGATGTGCACTATGCTGATAGGCAGATAAGGAAGCCTGCCCTGTGTAATAGCTTATGAGAGGGCCTCACATGGCTCAGAGTTGTTACAGCATCTTCATAGGATGTGCTCTCAACTCATCTCCTGTGGGATATTACATATATTACCGTATGGCCTGTAGAACCTCTTTCTTTATGGGGGATCTTAGTGTTCTCTGCTTTAAAATCTTCCATTTCTACACTGGGGGGATAGCAACACAAAGCCCTGCCTGACTCTAACACAACCAGCTTCTCCTGGAAGAAGATAATCCAGGATCAGACAGTGGGATGTGATTTGCATGATGACAAAAAAATAAGATACTCATGTTTCTCAAAGCCATTTGCTTCCTGGCTGTATCTGGTTTCCTGGATTCTAGCATCTCATGAACTTGCTACATCTTATGAGCTTGCTGCATTTCCTGAACTGGTGTTTCTTGCCCATGCTGCATCTCATGAACTTGCTGTTCCTCTTTCAAGTTCTAGGTTTCTTGCAGAATGATAGCTTAAGATAAAACATTCTGGGGCACAATTTCAGTGCAGTTTAGTCCTGGTGTAACTCCACACAGTTATCTTTCAGAAGACAGGGAGGAATTAAGGTCAACATATCTTCAAGCTAGTCCTTCATTCTTCAAATATATTAATCCAGATTTTCTCCAAAAGTTCATTTTGGGACCTGGAAATCCTTATTTTTCATGATGCAACTACTTAGGGGTAGCCTAGTGGCAAAGAGGCCCAGTACTATCCTCTTATTGAAGGGCCATTTCTGTAGAACTAAGTAGGTAAGCCCACAGAGGGGAGACTTCCCTGCTTAAGACTGGCCCTTTATTACATAATGTTCTAGAGAACTCTATGGAATGTGCATGGGAGTGGAAGCATAGAAAGGGATATCCATGCCCAGTCACACTGAACAGTCAGAACTCCATTTGAAGACAAGGATTTCTATGGATGTTGTTTTCTGGTTCCTTTGTCAGGTTGATGGCCTGGCCTTGGAGTAGACAGCTGGCTGCAGCCATAGTCATAGAATTTCAGATGGGACAGTAGAAAAGGTATCCTCTGTCATTAGGACCAGACTTTGCTCGTTCACTGTCTCTCCAGAGTTGCTGAGCAGAAGAATCAATGTTGTCTGGTGTTACAGTTCTTATGTATGCTTAACAGTTAATCTCTAGAAAGACAAAGTGATAAGACACAAAGACAAACCATCTATGTTTTTATAAGACACCTCACACATGAATAAAACTGTTGGGGTCCACACTAGCCCCACGTTGGGGCGGCCAAAAAATGTCTCAGCCCAAGCAAAATGTTGAGGCCCGGGCCGCCCCGCGTTTGCCTGCTACTGTATCCCGGCCCAAGCTGCCGCTCCGGTCCGCGGGTCGGTGTTCAGCAAGAGCGAGAGTGAGGATGGACTTGAAGAATGCAGACCAGACAGAGTGTAATTCAATCCCGTTTATTCTTTAGTCTAAGTCCTAAGTCTTGAGTTCCTAGTGCCTAGTCCCTAGCTCCTAGTCCCTCCAAGTTCCAAGTTACTTCTTCCAAGTTCTCTTCCAAGTGCCTGCTACCTGTCTTCTCTCTGCTGTGTCTGGTTCTCTCCTCTGTGTCTCCCTAATGTCTCATGTGTCTGATTCTCTCTAGAGCCAAGTGTCTTCTACCTAATGTCTGATGTGTCTGATTCTCAGTTCTGTTCTGTCTCTGTCTTTTATATGTCTCACTTCTAAGCCACGCCTCTAAGTTACACCTTTAATCATGCCCTTAGGTCTTGTCTCTAAATCTTATCACTACACTTCTAAGTCACTCTTAAGTTACACACCTTTAATCTCACACACCTTTAATCTCACACACCTTTAATCTCAAGGTATCTAAACCAAGATTATCAGAGTGTGCTCAGCTGTTGTAGGCTATTGTAATCCAAGTCACATGTCAGGGTATATGGCTCAAGATGGCTGCAAAGCTGATAGCCGCTTTCTGCTAAAAGTCAGTCCCCAACATAAAACACTCTCTCACACAAAACTACACACTGAACCATACACACAATACATACACTTACAGATGCACACTTATAGACACACTACATATGTGTGCATTCAGGAACACACAAAGCATTTAGTTTGGGGTTCATTATATTTTAAAAAATAGTCTATTCTTTGTGAGACTACTACCTCCAAATTTCCAAATTGACATTATAGCATCTCATAGGAAGGAAGAAATAAAGAGCTCTCATAAGACACAGGAAATTCCAAAAACTTACAAGGCTCAGGAAACTCAGAAAGTTACAAGATCTTTAAGATTCATCTCCAAAGTTCTATTAGGATTAACAATTCCTGGGTAAAGGAGGCTTTTCAGTGGAACTGCCTACAAGTTTGTCAGGGAGCTCCAGGAATGCAGGTTTCCTGAATCATTGTTTGTGCTGGCAGGGTCTTTGATAATGAAACTGGCTTTGAGTCACCCTGTAAAAGAGACAGTCCTTAAAGCATATGGAGTGGTTCCCATTGCAGGAGTCTGGGCACCTTCTCTGGTACTTTCTTCCACCCCATTCTGTCTTGAAAACATCAAACAACACATTTTCTCACCATTCATGCAACTTTGATTTTCTGCAAAAACAACTTGTATGCTGTCATTGAAAATATTCTCACCTTGAGAGGACAGCTGGAGTTCTGCCCTGGCTCAGCTCTTTGTCACAGATGCTCATTTCTCACACCTCCATCCTGTCTCACCTGACAGGAACAACCCCTTTCTGGACATGATAAACCCTGCTGGTGACTTACAGCTGAAACTCACACTCAAAATCATCAGGTTCCACATCCATCAGAACTTGACCCATTTTCTAGCTATAGCCAGTAAGAATACAGACACCCAAATCTCAGAGGTCAAGAGGGTCAGAGATCATGAAGGTTGTCAGGACATTGCTGTGATTCTCTTGTTCAGCCAAGACAGAGCCTGGTACTGCAAAGCCTGCACTGACCTTTCTTTCTGTACCCAGAAGATAAGGCCCATGTGGCTTTAAACCTCACAAGTCTTTGCTCACTATCCTTGCTTTACAAGGACACTAAAGTGTCCCAGAATTCAAGTTCCGGATTCACACGGATGCTGGCACTCCCAGTGAAAGCATCATCTTCCTCACATTTTATGTCTTTAGACCTCTGAAGTAATTCATTTATCCCATTAGCTACAATGCCCGTCCCATGAAAGCAGCGCTAACACCACAGAGAAGCCTAAGTGTCTGTGGTGTTCTCAGTTTCCATGGAAACAAAGATTCACAGCTCCTTCTGAGGCCTTCTGCTTGTGCCATCTATTCATTTGCTACAAGAAGGTTTGTGATGAATTCAGATGTCTGGCCTGTAAAGGAGCAACGCTGTGTGCCTCTGGCTGTGGGTGTGCTTCCCAGGGTGCTGAGAAAAGAGAATTCAGCTTCTGATTAGGGTTGTAACAGAAAGGAAACTGTCCTTAGTGACCACCGTATGACCTCTGTCCCTCATTCTAGAAGAAATCCACTGGCATCAGTGACAGAAAGTCTGGCTATACTAACAGGTTGAGTGCAGTGCTCGTGGATGGATGAATCTTCCTACTCTGGAAAGGAAGTTGGGGAAAACATTATGAGGGGTAACTCTCTTCCCCCTTCTGAAGAGGAGCTTCTGTGGAGCAGTCAACAACCTTTGTTTGAAGTGTTTTCCCCTAAAAGTATTCTAGACTATGCTAATCAGTGCGAGCCACAGCAGCATATGGAATTGGTGCTTCCTTCGTACTTTCTGAGAAGTTAATGTGAATTGTCTTGTCACAGGTGAAAATCATCGTGGATCACAAGGTAAGAGCGGTCACATTAGAGACAGTCCTCCTAGACTTTGAGCCCTCTAGTGATGGATAACCTTTCGTGGAGGCTGAAAGCATTCGTCAGCTGCTTTAGTGAACGTTATTCTAGTTTCCACAGACGCCACTGTTAATACAGGTTTCTTTAGAATCTGGACAATAAAGATGGATACTTAGTCTCAGGACACCACAGAACACAAGACATTTGTTAAACCTGGAAACCTGTCACAGAGATTTCAAAGTTGATTAGTAAGTAGAGTCGTCAGACTGTATTCTGCCTCATACAGCAAATGGCTTTCAGTCAATCAATAATGGCCTTATATTTCGAACCTTATTCTGATCAAAGCAAGATTCCAAATATTGTAGAGTGAAGAAAATTAAGTTCTAATGTCGCTTTGAAAAGTAGTCAGCAATTTGTAATCATTTTCAGGATATAGGTCTATTACCAAAGGCATAGTAGCTATAAAATAAAGGGTCCAGTCATCCTTGGTTGGCACATGGGTGAGACGTGGAAATGCAGCCATCCACAAAGGTGCTTCCTAATCTAACAAGAATGTGCTGCCTTCACAGACACCCAGGATTTTTTTGGTTCATGGTTTCATTTCTGCTGTCAACCATGATAATAAAAAAATTGAAATTTTAAGTAGATTTAAAATTTTAAGACATTGTATTAGTAAAACCATAAGCAATGATCGTATCCAGTAGACAAAGGTCTTTGACTTCTGAATAGTAGATAAGTTAATGAACTAACATTTTAAACGCTGTCTTTTTGACAGGGCAGGCTGTTACACGATGAACTCACTGAAGATACCATTGCTATCACAAGATCAAGCCAGTAAGATCAGTCATATTCTAAAAGGCAGAACCAGTTGGATTTAATGGGTTACAAAAGAAAAACAGAGAAGTTTTTGTGAGTGTTGGAAGGGAACACAGGGCACATTGGGGATATCAGGGGGTGGGGAGAGAACACAGGACACATTGGGGATATCAGGGGGTGGGGGGAACAGGCCTTGAGGATGATTACAACCAGATAATTGTATATATGTATGAAAATATCAAAAAATAAAAGACATTCTTAAAATAATAACAACTGTATGGGCTGTTTTTCAACTTGATATAAGCTGGAGTTATCACAGAGAAAGGAGCCTCTCTTTAGGAAATGCCTCCATGAAATCTAGCTGTAAGACATTTTCTTAATTAGTGATCAAGGGGGGAGGGTCCATTGTGGTACCATCCCTGGGCTGGTAGTCTTGGGTTCTATAAGAAAGTAGGCTGAGCAAGCCAGGGGAAGCAAGCCAGTAAGTAACATCCCTCCATGGCCTCTGCATCAGCTCCTGCTTCCTGACCTGCTTGAGTTCCAGTCCTGACTTCCTTTGGTGATGAACAGCAATGTGGAAGTGTAAGCTGAATAAACGTTTTCCTCTCCAACTTGCTTCTTGGTGGTGATGTTTTGTGCAGGAATAGAAACCCTGACTAAGACAACATCTTTTCAAAGAATACAAAGAACCAGTTAGACAGAGAGGAAGGCCTGGCTTCTTGAGTTGGGTGGTCAGAACCAGGTAGACAGAGAGGAAGGCTGGGCTTCCTCGAGGATCAGAACTGCTCCAGAGACTCCACATAAATTTCAGAGTTGTCTTTTGTCATTTACCTAAAAATAGTCTTGAGGTTTGTTGGGAACAGCATTGAATCTATAAGTCACCCTGAGTAATCTTGCCTCCCGAAACCTGGCGTCACTGTGTATTTTGATTCCAGAGACTATTACAAAGCTACAGTAACTGAAAACTTGTGGTCATGGCGTAATAGGATATATATGGCCCAGTGAAATAAAAAGAGAGGCCAGTAATAACCGATTACCCCAAATGTACATCATCAATGGCAGTAATACCTGATGCTAGGAGCATAGTCTCTTAGTTGTCTGCTGTAGGAACTTAGATATCAGCTTTCAGAAGACGGAAAGCTAACCTTTATCTTACACCTTTAAAAGTAAGTGAATCATGGCCTTCAGACATCCAACCATAAAACTCTTAGAAGAACACAGGCGAAGCTTACATTTACTAGAAGTGACTTACTAGACTTCACACCCAAATCACAGGCTCCAAAAGCCCCAAGAGACAGGCAGGACTACAGCAAGCCAAAAAGTCTGCTGAGACTGCTGTAGCCAAACAAACAAACAAACAAACAAACACAAACAAAATGCTGTGCAGTAAAGGAGACAGTCAGCCAAGGCTGGAGGCCGCAGCTTCTCAGTGGAGACCTGCGATTTAGAAGAAAATATTTGCAAACTGTAAATCTGATAAAAAGTCTTGCATCCTTTGATGTTCGGTTTTAATGCAAACTTGACACAATTTGAATCAGTGAGGGAGAAGCTTTAACTTAAGAATTGTTCTGGTTGCCTTAATGGATGTGGGAAGGCCTAAGCTTACCACGGGCCAGACTTTCTGTCAGGAGCCATATTATAAAGCGGCCTGGCAGAGACAGATTACTCTAGTTTCTCTCATCTACCTTCCTCTTTGCTGCTGAGCTAATCTGTTCTGTTGCTGCTGCTGCTGCTGCTTGCTTCACTGACATTAGAGCCATCTTTTCCAGGCTTCCATCAGGAGGTCTTTAGGATCTCCCCAAGTTTTTGGTGCCATATTGGGACCAATAAGGCACCCAGCCTCGTGTACTATTGGGTTCTCAACCTCTCCAGTAGAACCCTGATTATCACACAGGCAAAATAGCAAACAAGCAAACAAAATAAATAAAAAGCAAAACCCCAACCAAAACAAACAAACAAACCAAAAATCCAATAACCTGATTGAAAACTAGGCATAGGGCTTGGATAGTTACTTTAAAAAACAACAACAACAACAACAAAAAAACAAAAACAAAAAAAAGCCAAAAAACCAAAACAAACAAAACCCAAAACCAAACAAACATAAAAAAAAAAAACCACCAAAAACCGCCAGCAAGGGTTGTTGCTCTTACTTTCAGTTTCTACTGGAAAGAAGCTGAGGCAAGATCATCACGAGAACAGGGCCATCCTGGACAAGCCTGGGCCACAGAGTGAAACTACGTCTCAAAAACTGAAAGAAAAGAAGACATCCGTGTTCCCAAGAGAAGAAAAAGGTTCAATTTTGTAACTGAAAGAGGAAATTGAACCGTGTTTTAAGATGACTTCGGGAACGCAGCAATTTTGTAATTTTACATTAAGTAGATGATCTGCACCTCAGCTGAGTTCTCATTTTGCTTTTTAAAGGTTGAGACATTTTGAAACCCCCCAAAACAGACATTTAAATCCACCTCAGAGAATGAAAACTGAGCATGTGTTTTAGTGCATTGAACTTCCAAGTGAACCCATGATAGATAGGCCTTAATAGGCCTGTCTAAATGGGATGCCTCTACCTTAGGAAGAGCTATGAGCCAATAGCCCCAGTGGGCAGCCGTGTGCCCTTCCAATTGTGAAATGATGCAGGCCAATTGTGTGTTAGCACTTCTTCTCTGAAGAGAAGTCATTTCCCTGGATAAAAGCAATATGACCTCCTTCACTAAACTGGCCAGGGCCTAAAAAGCCTGTTGGATGCTCTAGTTGCTGAAGCAGAGGCTCCGGTTGCTAGGCATGGGCTGTTGCCATGGATTCTGGATTCTAGTCTGAAGTCTCTCTTGGTTACTCAGTTACACATCCGTCTTCAGTTAACACCATGAGATCACATCTGACACCAGGTATCGCTCAGCCTTGCTCTGGACAAAGACCTCTCGTATTTCTGTCTTCTGATTATGTTTCCTCTCTCTTTCACTCTGGGGTTCTTGGTTAATTAAAAGCCAGTATCTGGATCACATAGGGGCAATGCTGTTATTTCAAAATACCCAACTATACATTTAAAATGTTGTATTAATGGCTGCCTTCATAAAATCTTACCATCTTCCTGACAAGTTCATCTCTGTGTGTTTTAAACATTTATTTTACCCTGCGCATGCAAGTGTGTGTGCATGTATGTGTGTGTGTATATGTGTGTGCATGTGTGTGTATGTGTGTGTATGTGTGTGTGTGTATGTGTGTGTGTATGTGTGTGTGTTTTTGCATGTGAACCTGTGTGAATGAAGGTGATTTGGGGAGCTAGGGGATGGCATTGGATTCCATGGAACTGGAGTTGCAGTATTTGTGGGTTGCTCAGCATGGGTGCTGGGAACTGAAGCCAGGTCAGTGTGTGCTCTTAACCTCTGAGCCATCTCTCCAGCCCTCTTTTTATTTTTTTTTAAACTGAAGTACAGTGTGAAGTTTCGGTACATGCCTATATTATATAGTGTTTGACTCAGGGTAAGCATACCTAGCTCCTTAAACATTTATTATGTTTTTGTGGTGAAAATATTTAGACACCTTTCTTTCTGGGAAATAATATTCCATTATCCAGTTATCTTGATATAGTAGCACCCATTGAAATGTTGTACATGGGCCTGTTGAAACGGGATAGAGCTTGTCTGAGACAGGGCTCTCCTAGGTGTTAGGCCTAGTGGGGAAATCCCATACCTCTCCAATTCTATTTAACTCCTGCGCCTTTCCAGCTGACACCTAGTACCCACTTACTAATCTTTCCGTATCCGCAGCCCTCTCTATTCCCAGCCTCTCGTGACTCCTTCCTTCTGGCAACTGCAGTGAGATCTGTGCTTTCAGTCCCCACAGGCCAGTGACAGGATGAGTTGCTTCTCTGCACGATGTATTTCACTTAACATGGTGACATTTAGTTCTGCCTGTGTGGTTGAAGATGGTTAGTCTGAGTTCCTGTCATGACCCACACACATTCCACGGTGTACGCGTGTGTGCACACCAGTGCTTCTTCATTCTCATGTCAGCACACATCTCGGTTGTTTCTCCCACTTAGCTTACGTGGCTTGTGTTGGGATAAACAGGAGTGTGCAACTGTCTCTTTGGCTGACTGGTTCTACTTCCCTTGGACATACCTTTTTCTTTCCTTTGGATTTCCCGTGCATGACTGGATCATGTCGTGGTCTATTCCTTTTTGTTCAGAGAACGCCATACTATTTCATAGTGGCTGTGTTAAGTTGTATTCCCAGCAAAAGTGTATAAAGCTTTCTCTTTTCCACATACAATGAACGACAGTCATTCAAAATGGATTGAGAAAATAGCTTGCTGTGGGTTTGACTTCCATTTCCCTGGCAATTAGGGATACTGAGCCTTTATTCATGCACCTGCTAGCCGTTTGTACCTTAAAAAACGTCTATTTAGGTTTCTGGCTCATTTTTAATAGAATTATCATTATCATTGTCATCATCATTATTATTATTGCTAATTTTTCCATTTGACTAAGTTTCTTATAGATTCTGGATGTAATCCCTTACCAGAAGGACCCTGCAAGGCTCTCCCGCTCTGCAGAATGGCTCTTGATCACCTTGGCCAGTTTCTTTGCAGTGTAAAACATCTTTATTTCGATGCATTTCCATTCGTTACCTTTGCTTTTGTCTTTTGCACCTTTGAGGTGGTACACATTTCCCCCAGTCTGTGTTCTGAAGGATTTCCCATGTTTATTTCTAGTAGTTTTGTCACCAAAGCCTTTACAGACAACTTATGTAACTGTTAAAACATAACATCTTTATTTCAGTCCCACACAGGAATCTCCAATTTCTGCAACACTGTTTACTGAAGACTATCATTTTAATGCAAATTCTAACAACCTTTGTCAAAAGCTCAGGGGGCTGGACGTGTGTGGCTCTTATGTTTTGACCCATTGGCGCAAATGTCCATTTTTGAGCCAATAGCATTCTGCTTTGACTGTTTAGTTTTGTGTGATGTGCTTTGAAACCAGGCAGCGAAACACTTTTTTTTTAAAGTGGAAACTTAAGGGTTCTCTGGAGAGTCAGTTGGGTTGGATGGTGTTTTGCTGGGGCAAACACATGAAGGAGTGTTTTCCTGAAGTGGATACAGGTGAAAGACAAAGGCAGACATTTCACTGAAGGAACATTTCACTGAAGCAGACACAGGAGAGAGGATGTTTTGCTAAAGCAAGCTCATAAAAGGACACATAATGAAGGAAGGATTGTTTGCTAACAATACTTGTGTATTGGTCCGCCTTACATTGCATAGTTGAGCTGCATTTGTCGGGACTCTGCAGACTATGGCTGATTATGCACAAGCTGAGGAAAGACCTGTGCTGAGGCAAGGCACGTGGAGGACAGAGTGATGGAGACAGAGTTTTGCTTGCTGGTGCAACTAGCTGTGTAACTCTTTGTTGGTCTTGCGTCTTAGGTGATCTTCACTTCCATGAGAGAGGCACAGCCAAGAACTTGTGGTGTTCCTGCTGGCTCCTTCTGCTGACTCAAGCCCAGGCTGAGGCTTGGCTGTCTCTGCTAGGTCATGTCACTGATGTTGCTACCAAAGTGGACTGCTAGTGTATCCGTGAGCTGTTTGTGAGCGGGTCGAGCAGCTGTTGCCTGCTAACCTGTGAACTGAACTGCAGATTGCCAGACAACACAGATGGGAGTTGCTCCAGGGAACCTTTCTAAACAGGTCCACATCCCCCATATCCTTTCTTTTTCACTACTTCTAGTGGGTGGTAGGCTAGAAGGGAGGTTAAAGCATTTAAGAACCATCATTAAAAATAAGGTTTGAAAAAAAAATCAATGCTTTAAAATTCTTTCTTTGTTCCTATTGTTCAAAGTTGCGTTGGCCATTTAAACTTTTTGTTTGGTTGTTTTGTGGTTACTTATGAAGTGTATTTTCTCTAGTTGATCATGGTGAATATTTTCTTTCTTTTTCTATTTGTAGTACATTGAAAATAGGCTTTTTACATTTTTCCTTCCAGGCTATACCATTGCCGGCACCACTGGGCTGTGTCTCCAGTGTTTTCAGGAAGGTTTTTTATTTTTGTTCAGGGTCTCACACTAAAGTTGCTCAGGCTAGCCTTGAACTCATTCTATAGCTCAGGCTGGCCTTAATCTGCAATCCTGTTTCCTCACCTTCCCAAGTAGCTGGAACTGCAAGCCTGTATCACCAAGTATCACTTTGTGTCTATGTTCATGAAGAATATTGACCTCCACTGTCCTTTTCAGATGAATTCCCATCCCAACATTTTGGAATCATTTAAGAATTATTCTGACACTGTAAGTCACCCCACTTCCTGTTACCATAGACAAAACCAGGAATTGAATATTCAAGTTGTGATTTATTTGGAGAATCAGCAAAATGAGAAGACAGTAGGTTATCATCCTAAATATCTATTTATAAAAATATCTATTGATATTTTTTCTTAAACCAATTTGTTTTGTTTTGTTTTTTTGAGACGGGGTGTCTCTGAGTAGTCCGGGCTGTTCTGAAACTTGCTCAGTATACCAGGCTGGCCTAGAACTCAGAGACTATCTTTCCTCTAACTCCCAAGTGCTATTATCAATAGCGTATGCCACCACGACCTGGCTAAACTTTTTATTGAAAAAAAATTCATATAGTATATTTTGATCATATTTTTCCCTCTCTAAATTCCTCCCAGATCCTTCCCACCTCTTTACCCACCCAACTTTATGCTTCCCCTCTCCACCTCTTTAAAAGCAACAACAAAACCCAAGACACAATCAAGCACTCGCACGCACGCACACGTACACACTCACCAGAAAAACACAAAAATGAAAATCAAAATAAACTAGAAATGCACACACACACACACACACACACACACACACACACACACGAAACAAACAGCAACCCCGAAGACTGCCCAAACAAAGCAAAACATCTACTCTCTTGAGTTCCTTTTGCGTTGGCCCTCGACTTCTGGGCATGGGACCTGACTTGAGCCATGGTTAACCCTTCTTAAGCAGGCATCAATCATAGGTAGCTTCTTGGTTGGAGTCGGCCTTTAACCAGATGGTTGTTACATGCTAAGGGGGAACAAAGGCAGCTGGTTGTTCCAAGGTGTAATCATCCCCACTGGTGAGGTCTACTGTTGCCTGAGATTTATCGTGTTGCTGTGTTGCTCCATAGCACCCCTTCCAGAGCAGGTGGAGGGGCCCAAACTCTAGTGCCGAGCCTTGCGTTTCTCCTAAGTTGGTTCTGTGGATGACATTTAGACTGAAGCTTAACACAGAACAAACAACCCGTTAGCAGGGAGTTCAAAGATTCCTTCCAACACCCAGACTACTTCCTACACAGCGGAGTATGTGTGTGCTCTTTATTGCAGGGTATGTAGTGTCCTTATTCAAATGTTTGGTAGAATTCAAGCAAGCAGTGTTTTGATCCTGGACTTTTCTTTGAGGGGAGAAATTTATCTACTTGTTGGCAGACACAGTTGAGCTTACTGGGCACCTTTCCCTATGGAAGGGAGAAGTTCTCTTCTTTTTCTTTTCTTTCCTTTCTTTCTTTCCAGCTTTTTTTTTTTTTTTTTTTTTTTTTTTTTTTTTTTTTTGTAAGCTGAAGTATGGCACAATTGGAGTCACCTGCTAGAAATGTCATTTTTTTGGGCAAGTGTTGTTTCAGAAAATGTTTTGAGTAAATTGAGATTGTAGCTGGGCCACTTCTAAACCTGTTTTATCTGGTCAGAAGAGAAAGAAAAAAACCAGACAAGACAAAGATTTGAGACAGTGTCGGCCTTGGATGAAATGACAGAAAATAGCATGGCAACCAAGTCTAATTTGCAACAGGCTCTCTTCTCCAGCAGAGAGTTTTGCTGCTTGCTCGGGGTTGTGAGAAGCGAAAGTTGGCTCTTGGTGTATTGTACTTTTCCACCCTTTATTACGAACTAAATGACTTTAGCTGATAATCTTGCTCTGTGTGAGAGTGTAGCAATTGGAGTCCCACATAAAGTCAAGTGAAACCTGATGCAATTGTATTTTGCAACTGAAAGAAAATAGATTTGAACCCAGGGGCCAGTGACCCTCCAGCTATCCTTCCTGATCCCACCACACTGACCAGAGAAGAGTATGCAGTCAGCCCAGAAGAAATTCAACATACTTATTTAGACTTAAATCTTGCCATGAACTTTAATTTCTCTTCCTTCCCTTCCTTTTGATGGAAGCTGGCCTCCAACTCATGGAAGTCATTGTGCCTCAGCTTCCTCGTGCTGGGAGTATAGAGTGTACCACTACATCCAGCTTAGCATTTTCATTTCCATCTTAGATGCTGATATAATGCCTCATAGATCCAGAGTCCTGTGATAGAGATTCTAGATCCCCATATCTGGATGTCTCTTGCCCTGGCCTGGTCTGTTATTAGAGGGAGTCTCTCACAGTGCACAGGACTGACCATAGGTCAACCTCAGCAAGCTTCTGCCTGGTACCAAGTACCCTGACTACAGACAGCCTCCCCAGTTGATCCAGAACAGCTCCACCCTGAGTGCCTTCCCTCTCCCCTCCCTTGCTTTCCCCAAATTTTTTCAGTTAATTAAGAGTTAATAGAGGCTGATTTTTATAAAGGTCCTGTACTAAATTTTCACTTGACACAACCTAGAGTTATCTGGGAGAGCAGTCTTAATTAGGAACTGTGCTTTTGTCACAGCAATAGAAATGAATCTAGAATACAAGTCTTATCAGATCTTTCCTCCTCCTCCTCCTCCTCCTCCTCCCCCTCCCCCTCCCCCTCCCCCTCCCCCTCCCCCTCCCCCTCCCCCTCCCCCTCCCCTCCCCCTCCCCCTCCCCTTCCCCTTCCCCTTCCCCTTCCCCTCCCTCTCCTCCTCCTCCTCCTCCTCCTCCTCCTCCTCCTCCTCCTCCTCCTCCTCCTCCTCCTCCTCCTCCTTCTCCTCCTCTTCCATCATCATCATCATCATCATCATCATCATCATCATCATCATCATCAAATCTTTTTCCTATTTCTAGTTCCTATTCCCCTCTGGGTCTGCCCTCTGAGTGTTCCTCCTCCCTTTCCTCCTTCCCTATGTCCAAGACGATGTCCCTTCACTCTCCCACCTACCCAACAGATCTCCCCACTCCCTGGGGCCTCAAGTTTCTCAAGGGTTAGGTGCATCTTCTCCCACTGAGGCCAGACCAAGGTGTCCTCTACTGTATATGTGTTGGGGGCCTTATATCAACTAGTGTATGCTGCCTGGTTGGCGGCTCAGTGTGTGGTCTGAAAGATCTCAGGGTTCCAGGTTAGTTGAGATTGCTGGTCTTCCTATGGGGTCACCCTCTTCCTCAGCTTCTTCCATCCTTTCCCCAATTCAACCACAGGGGTCCCCAACTTCTGTCCATTGGTTGGGTGTAAATATTTGCATCTGTCTCTCTTTACAGTAATGAGGATGCTATTTATATATTTTACCTGTGGGACAAAGAGGAGTTATTTATCCTTATCAAGTTATTGAATCCCTTACCTTGTAATTAAGACTGTGGAGAACTGCATAGCTTTAACAAAACCTCAGCCATGATAAGCTTGTACTTAGACTTGGGATCAGAAGATCCTGATTCAAACTCTGTCTTCACTGTGTTCTGTGTGAGTTGGAAGTGAAGCACTCTGGAAGTCTATCTTTATCAGGACCTATGTCTGAGATTCTTGTATGTAGTGAAGCATTTGACATAACAATTGAAGTAAAAGAAACTGTTCAAACTGGTGACAGCTAAGAAGGTAACACTTCTCCTGATTCTATGATTCTTGTCCTGAAAACAAACAAACAAAAAACCAAAACAAAACAAAAAAACAAGTAAGCCAACCAGGCAACCAACCAACAAACAAAATGGGTGCTGGCTTTATCTGACAAGAATTTAAAATAGTCATCTTAAACCTGCTTCATAAATTAAGTATGGATTCTATTGGAACAAATTAAAAAAGAGGAAACTTCAGAAAAAAAAAAAAAACAGAAGTTTAAAAGACGATTCAAGGAATTGAAAAGTAAAAGTCATGATCAGCAGAACGTTAAAATTTAACTACAATGAAAACAAAGAAAAACTCCATGGGTGAAAAAAGAAGGAAGAGGCGGAGAAAGAAGAGGAAGAAGAAGAGGAGGAAGAGGAGGAAAAGGAGGAGGAAAATTAAATAAAAAAACCCCTCAATGCATAGCTTTGATAGCCTTCAAAGTGGGAACTATGCCATTGCAAAGTATCACAGGACAACAAACCATGGGGCAAACCATTGTATTTGTTTCTTAGTGCCTTCGCAGCAGAGTGCCACAGACTCAGTTGCCCTAAGCAACAAACATCCAACAGACATGAAACAAGTCTGACATGGTTGTCACTGGGCTAAAATCAAGATTGACACACAAAATAGATCCATGTTGAAAACTCTAGGGGGCATCAGCCATGTTTTATATTTTCTGTGGAGGCTGCTGTAGCCATGGGTCATGGTCATCTTTATATCTTCCATCCACTGATAGAAACTGAGTCTTCACACTGCAAGATTCTGACTGCTTGTATTAGTGACTTTCTGTTGCTGTGATAAAACATCATGGTCAAAAGCAGCTCTAAGAAGAAAGGATTTATTTGGGGTCATGGTTCCAGAGGGCTAGAATCCATAAAGTAGGGAGAGCATAGTGGCAGAAAACTAGTTGATCATATTCTTAATCGCACAGGAAGTAGAGAGAGAGACAGAAAGAGAGACAGAAAGAGAGACAGAGAAACAAAGAGAAGAAGAAGAAGAAGAAGAAGAAGAAGAAGAAGAGGAGGAGGAGGAGGAGGAGGAGGAGGAGGAGGAGGAGGAGGAGGAGGAGGAGGAGGAAGAGGAGAAGGAGGAGGAGGGGAGGAGGAAGAAGAGGAAGAGGAGGAGAAAGAGGAAGAGGAAGACCCCCACTTAGGGAAAAGATAGAGCTTTTATAGTAAGAACCGCAACCCAGGGAAATGAGGGGGAAAATATCAAACACTATTCAATTTGTCTTGTGGTTAGTTTTGTTCCTGGTATCCAGGATGCACAGGCACACTGAGAACTCCCAACTCAAACTCTCCTGGTATCCAGGGTGCACGGGCACGCTAACTTGAACTCTCAGCTCAAACCCTATTCAATCTATCTTATGGTTAGTTTTTAGTTCCTGGTATCCATAGCGCTTGGTCACGCTGTCCTGAACTACCAGCTCTGAACTCTTATCTTACTTATTTTGTCATGTGGATAGCTAGTTTCCTAGGACCCAGAACACAGAACAAGCTGATCTGCACTCTTGACTCCATCTGTGGAAGGTTTAAAGGATTTCTAATTCTTTCAGGGACCCACACTTAGCATTACAATAGACAGTAAAAGACAAAACCCCAATGTAAGCATAAGTAATAAGTCAATCAGGCAGCTGTATTTCTTTACCTTTGCTAATCCCCAATGAGAGACAGAGAATCCAAGATTGATTTCAAGCTGCATCTCAATACTGGGCAATTCAATGATCTACTTTAATTCCCTATGCTAATCTGGCTACCTCCTGGCCCCTGCCCTATGATATTCGCAGTTTGATACTGATCTGGCTTTTTGGGCTTCAAATGTTTTTTTCTCCTGGTGTTTTCTCAGACTCTATCCTGCTCTGAATCTCCTACTTCTTCCCTCTCTCCTTCAGCCCTATTCTCTCTTCCGCCCAGCCATTGGGTGATCAGCATCCTTTGACAAGTCAGAGAATAAATGCTAAGAATTATTTACACAATCTTAAGACAGCAGATTCTAGACATAAGCATTGCAATGCTGCGTCCAGATTGAAACAGGATATGAGGGCAGAGAGATCAGCATTTGAATAACCCAAGAATAACATTACACCGTGCACAAAATCAGTGTGCCCTCACCAGGGCCTAGTGATATCCTGGCCTTGGGCTTCTGACCGGACTTACAATGTTGGATGTGAATTCCCTCTCTGGCACAGGTATTGAATCTGGTCAGAATGAAGTTGATCACATCACTATGCACCAGTGTTATCAGCATTTGCTATTATAGTTTGTGTTTTTAGATAGGAATCCCAGGCTGTGCCTCTTACCTCCAGTTCCCAAACACTGATATTTCAGGTTTGTGCCACCATGCCAGACACAAAAAGAAGAGTTTTTAGATTAGAAGCCAGTCTTGGGATGTTGTGAGGCACTTTCCTATGAACATAGTGGCTATCAATATCTTCATCCAAAGCATATGTGACTATGTGCAAAACTTCCCAAAGGCTAGGCCTGTTGATGGCTTTTGTTCCTTTCCAGTATGAGTTGTCATTGCACTGAAATGGAACTTAAGCATTCTTTGGAAAGTCAGTTGTGTCGGATGGTGTTTTTCTGGGGCAAACACATGAAGGAATGTTTTCCTGAAGCAAACACAGGTGAAAGGATGTTTTGCTAAAGCAAGCATGTGAGGGAATGCATGAAGGATTCTTCACTAAAGACACGCATGTATTGGTTTGCCTTACAATGTGTAGCTGAGGTCTGCTTGTCACGACTCCATAAAAAGAAACACAATGCCATATTTCGCCAAGCAGCCCATTTCCTTGTCCTTGACCCATGTCAGATTCTTGCCAAGCAGCCCCAAAGGCTTTCTGCCTCTCCTCCTTTTTTTATTTCATTAACAAGACTTATCCTGACTTAGATTGTTCTGACAAGAATGCCTTCTTTACCCATCATGGGATCTGCATTATCAAAAGCAAAGCACTTCTGTCTTAGGTAGGCCAGAACAAAGAAGTAATTTCAGGCAGGAATCTAAAGTTTTGGCTAGAACAAGGAAGTCGGCTCCTCCAGACATGAAAATGACTTTGGGCTAGGACAGGGAAGTTGACTCAGATATTTTGGTCATCCTGATAAGCCCTTAGAAACAGTGATCACAGGAGTGTTCATGGAATTTTGTTTAATGTCTTGGTTGTTCTTTGACAATTTATGTTTATTGTCTTGCTTCCTTGACCATTTGCATCTATTGTATTGCTAGTTCCTCAACATAGAATTGACCTGTAATACTTGCATGTAATTCAAATGGTATAAAAGCAAAAAGAGAAGGGGATGGGATAGGGGGTTCTAGGGAGGAAAGATGGGGAAAGGGGATGATATCTGAAATGTAAATAAATACAATATCCAATAGAAAAAAGAAACACAAAAAACCTTTAGTGTTTCTCTGGTGGCTTCTTGCAGCTTCCACAGACTCAGACCAATTGACAGAGTAATGTCAATTGATACAAAGTCACGTGAGTTTTGCCAAGACAGACATGCTGAGGCAAGACCTATAGAGAACATGAAATGTTTGGAGAAATAAAAATAGAACTCAATGGACAGTGGGTGTCAAGTCTTCACTGAGAGATACACAGCCGAGAACTTCTCCTGGTGTCTCTGGTTGTTCTGGTTCTTCCTACTGACTCATGCCAGTTTGGCTAAGGCCTGGCTGTTTCTTCTAAATAGTGGCACCACTGCTGATTTGTGTTTGCTATTTGAACACTACTGAGCTGGACTGCTAGTGTACTCATGAAGTGTTTGCAAGTGGATCAAGCTGCCACTGTTATATCCTGTGAACTGAATTGCTGATTTCCTGACAGTGCCGAAGGGATTTGCTCCAAAGAACAATTTCTAAATAGATCCACTTCCCATTATCCTAATAAGCTTTCTTTCCTGCTACCTCTGGTGGGTTGTGGAGTAGAAGGGAGATTAAAGCATTTAAAAACCATTATTAAAAGTAGGTCTTTGAAAAATCTAAGCCTACATTGGCTCCTCTTGACATGCTAGGCATTTCCTCCTGCTTCTTCCAATCTGTTGTGTGTTATTCTGCTGTTATGGTGGTCTCATGGTGTCAGGTGCCAGTGTACACAGTGTGTAGAAGCTGGCAACTTCATGTATGCAACCTATGGGGAAGTCATCCATGCTGGGGTAAGACTCCAGAGGTATGGCTTTTGGGGTCTCCCATGCTCCTGTAAATAACATTTTGTTGTGTTTTATAAAAAAGAGCCAGGATATATTTTGTAGAGCATGGTGTGATGGGAGGGGTGCCTCTGAGGGCCCATGCTGGGGCATGCCTTCCCTCTGAGATACTGTCCATAGAATGACAGGTACAGTTTATTTAGAGCATGGAAAGGGGAGTTGAGACGGGAGAGGAGAGGAGAGGAGAGGAGGGGAGGGGAGGGGAGGGGAGGAGGAGAGGAGAAAGAGAGAGAGAGAGAGAGAGAGAGAGAGAGAGAGAGAGAGAGAGAGAGAAGTGAAATAGCCCCCTTTATAGCAAGCCAGGTCTACTTGATTGTTGCCAGGTAACTGTTGGGCAGAGCCTAGAAGGAATGTTAACATCTATCACCCATGCTTTCCGATAAGCCCAATACTCTCATTGATCCACTCATTTGGACTTTGGAGAAGTCATATTTTATTCTGTCATTGATGCCCTATCTGGGATGAGTAGAAATATGTTCACAGCTTTCCAGGTAAAGTTCCTGGAACGTGGGGGAAGTAGTTCTTCATAAAATATTGGAGATGCATCGGCTAAAATATTCAAAAGCACTCTAACATGAGTTATGCAAAAGATGACTCATAAATTACTTTCCTAGTACTTAATCAGTTGACATTTTATAACTGAAATAGATTCAACTGCTCATTGCTTTAACAGAGCCATACTATGTGTGTGTATGTGTGTATATGATATGTGTGTATGTGTGATATGCGTGTGTATGTGTGTATATGATATGTGTGTATGTGTGATATGTGTGTGTATGTGTGCCCGTTCCTGTGCATGAGTGTGTGTGTATAATATGTGTATATATATATATGTATATGTATATATGTATACATATACGTATATGTATATATATTATATACATTCACATATATATTATATACATACATACTAGAATTCAGTACCCAGTGTCCTTCTCTGTCACTCTCCATTCCATTCTGCAACAGGGGCTCTCACTGAAGGTGGAGCTCACCAAATGCCAACAAGGCTGAGAGATCACCTTGTCTGGACTTCCCAGCACTGGGGTTATGGATTAGCTCTGGGCCTGGATGGGTGCTGGCAACATCAAGCTTCCTGCTTGCATAGCAAACAGTTCACTGACTGGAACCATCCATGGGCCCTGGCATTCCTATTGTACTCTAGTCACAGAAATTTCTGGTTGTGTGAGCCTTCCTGAAGGTCAATTAAAAACAAGCCTAACCTTCCTATTGCAAATTTAAAAAACTAAACAAAGCAAAATGAAAAAAAAATTATGCAGAGGAGTAAGGTTTTCATAGCAACAACAAAGATAAACAGAACCCCTTGGCATTGCAGAGAGAATGGCTGGCATTTTGGAGGTTTTGGAGGTCAGAACTTAATTAGCCACATGGCTCAGTCATACAAAATAGTGTTATTTTTTTCTTTACAAGTGTGTCCAATGTGTGGGAAAACATCAAGATTATTTTTTTTAAGACTTCACTGGAAAAAAAAAATTTGCAGAGCCTCTTAACTTCCACATGGGCCTGAGCTCACAAGCATAAATGTTGGTTAGCTCTCAGCACTTAGACTTTGGAGATAAAAGATATGATTTGGTGTGTATTAGGTACTTTTTATTGCCAAGATAAAATACCACAACCAAAGATGGGGGGACCTTTATTTTCACTTATCTTTCCAGAGGATTAAGAATTCATAAATGTGGGATGGGCAGGGGAGCAGGCACCTAGTTCAGGAAACTGAGAAATCGCTTCTTAATCCACATGCAGGGAGGAGGGATGGGAAGAGGGTGGGGGAAACTGGAATGGTAAGGGATTACACTCTCAGAGCCTGCTGACCTCCAGTGACCAGCAGCTGCTCCTCCCAGAGGTTTTGTCCTTTTCCCCAAGCATGGCCACCACCTGGGACTGGGTATTCAAATACATAAGCCAATGCAGGATAGGTTTTCACTGGATCCCCACAGGATGAGACAAAGAAGAGGAGGTAACTCTTGCATAAGGACCACAAGATGCAGTGCTGTGGCAGAGCAAGCTGGAAGGCATAATACCAGCATCATGGTTCACTGCAACTGATCTGTGTGAATACAACAAGCCGTAAAATGCCCCTGCCATTACTGCATCTGGATAGGACAGAAGGTTTTGGTAATAACCTGAGAAAATTAAGTTGAGAAAATGAGCAAGGAGCCAGAGATACTGTTTGGTGTCAGAGTGCTTACCTAGCGTGCACCAGACCCTGGGTTCTAGTCCCAGCACAAAAATAAACTAAACTAAAATAAATAAAAATAAAGAATCATAAATAAGGGAAAGCAACTGAGTCAGATGAAAGGGTCTGCATCAGTTAAGACATAGTGTATATTTTAAATTATGGGATGACCAGGTGCATACATCTGCAGAGTTAAAAACAGACTGCACACTAGCAAACAGTTCAGAGTCCTGAGGTGGATCTCTGCCATGTCTGCAGGACATAAAGAGCGCTGGCCTTAACCAACTGACAGGGCTACTTGAGACAAGTTGAGTGACGTGTGGGATGAGGAGCTTTGAACATGCGCACCTTCTAGGCCTTCTTTACGAGTCTCTTCATGCTCGGGCCACAGGTCTAGACTGCATCAGTGAGCTAAGATCTACTCTGTATGTCCACCCAGTTTTCGGTAGCTGTCTTTGTGGAACTCCACTGCCTTCTCCTTTATGCCTCTGGCCTGTGGAATTTGAGCAGCAACGAGGCTGAGACAACTACCATCAGCTCCTTCCAGCTCTCACTGTGGAAGATCACCAGAGGCCCTTCATAAGCCGCGATTGGGAACTGGGAACTCACCGCAGCATTCCAAGAGGGTGTGTCTTTAGGAGCAGAGCTTTGTTCTGCATTTGACAAAGTAACGGAGTCCCCAGGGCTACGCGGTACCTTCAGATCTCTTTATCCAGCTTCGCAGGTGCTTTCTACAGCTTCAGGAAACATGATCGTGAAGAGTAAGTGCTGGGCTTTTCTGTGTGTGCCCTGCGCTCATCAGCAGAACATGATGTACAGCCGAGCTGTTACCTATGTGGTGCTCCTCGTGGATGGCAGATAATTTGAACTCGATGTTATAGGCTGTAAATAACAGATGCCTCTGGATTTAATGAGGCTGCAAGGCGCTGGTGAAGGTTCCATTATCTGTGAATGTTGCCAGGGAGTCTCTGGCCACTCACCCAATAGCATTTCTCTGTCATTTCCCTCCTGATTACCCTCAGTACCAGGTGTTAAGCAATCTCCACTCTTACTATGGCTTTTTTTGGTCTGTGTTTACTTCTCACTCACAAAGATGTGAACTCCTGTGTTCAGTTGCAAAGAGGAAAGAAACCTCCATGGATGTATACAGGTTACTGAAATCCACAGCATGAATGAAGTTGGAAGAACAGTGTCAGCTTGTTGAGTTTGACTACGTGGAAGACTAGACGGGGTCTTCAGAACCTCATTTCCATCCACAAACAGGGAAGGTCGCCATATTTGGCAGTAATTTCCATGCAGAGGAAATTGTGTCCATATTTTCTTCCTATTGCTGTGAAAAACAATGAACAAAAGTGGCTTGGGGAAGAAAGGGTTAATTTAAAAGTCTTACATGTCTCACCATTGATCATTAAAGGAAGGGAGTCATAGCAGGGGCTCAAGGTAGAGTCCTGGAGGCAGAACCTGAAGCCACACCACGGAGGAATGCTGCTTATTGGCTTGCTCTGCATTGAGGTTTACGCCACCCAGGGCCACCTGACTAGGGCGGCGACTGCCCACTGTAGGCTGGGCTCTCCCACGTCAAAAATTAATCAAGAAAATGCCTCATAGACTTGCCTCCAGGCAATCTGATGGAAGTGTTTTCTCAATTAAGATTCCCTTTTCCTGAATGATGCAGTGTGTGTCAAGGTGACAATCATCATCATCATCATCATCAGGACCAGCTGGTTAAAGATGTCAAGATGAATCATGTCAGATATAGGATAGCCTGGAAGCCAACAATGGGGATATTTATGGGAGAAGATGAGGATGCAGAGAGCCACATGTCCCCAGAGACCACATGATGATATTCACATGGAGACAGAGCTCAGGGTGGTGAGGGGATCCTGTGGCCTGTGGAAGGACTGCAGCCCAAATAATACTTTGGGTTTAACTCTGGCATCTAGAACTGCAAAACGAAACTTTTTAGAAAAATGTTGTATTTATTTATCTGGTGGGACTAGAGAAATGGCTCCATGGACAAAAGCATTCCCCACCCTTTTGAAAATTTGAGTTTGATGCTTACACACACACACACACACACACACACACACACACACACACACACACACGCACTAGCTCACAACTGGCTTTATCTCAATTCCAGGTGATCTGATGCCCTCTTCTGGCCTCTGTGAGTACTGCATGCATTGGTACACATACAGATACTCAGGTATACACATATGCACATAAGATGAAATATTTTATGTGTATGTGTGCTATGCCTGTGTATGTATGTGCATAGTGTATGTGCCTGGTGTCAGAGGTTGGGAGTCACATGTGGGTTCTGGAAACTGAACCCAGGGCCTCTGAAAGAATAGCCAGGACTGTTAATTGCTGAGCTACTTCTCCAGCCCTAAATAAAACATTAGTGTGGTTTTAAGCCATCAAACATGTGTTAATATGTTATGGTATTCTGAGGGAATTAATATAGATTTAATAAAAATAACCCATGGTTAGTAGTGTGTTCCTATAATTCTATCACTAGGAAATTTGAGGCAGGAGGATCAAGAGGTCAAGTTCAAGGTCACTCTTAGCTACCCACAGAGTTAGATCAACCTGGACTATGCACGACCCTGTCTTAAACAAAAATAAAGGGGAAAACACAAATAAATTACAAAGCCTCAGGCTGAAGACTCTCTTGGTGTGCCTGTGCATGGCAACCTCTTTCCCTAGGGTCTAAGGTAGAAATAGAGTAGACAGAAAAGTTCTTCTTGCCAGAAGGGTGGGTGGGGGTAAGGGTCAGGGGTGAAAACAAAGAAAAGTTTTCAGTGAACATCCAGATAAGGCAGGGCATCACTGGAGAGGAGGGAGGGAACCTGCAGAAGCCGGGAAAAATGTAAAAATGTAATGGGTAAGGGATTTCCATCCTGAGGGCCTGACTCAGACCCAGCGGTGGCTGCTTCTTCTTTATGATGGATGGTGGGGAAGATGGAGAGTGTTTTCATTGCTGCACAAAGTGATTGAACCCAAGAGATTCTGACAAAGAGAGAAAACAGCTCAGTGACTAGGCAGGCGGTTTGTTAGAGTGGGCCCGGAAAAGTAGCTTTGTGAAGCCACTGGCTCAGGCAGGATATATGGGCAAGAGGAAAAGTTACTGGGGGTGGGGGGAGGAGTCTGCTGAGAGAGGGGCACTGGGTAGGAGAGAGGTGTGGAGCGAGAGAGAGAGTGGGGGAGTGGAGAAAGAAGAGGAGGAAGAAGAAAGAAGGGGAGAATAGGAGATGAAGGAAGAAAGGAAGGAAAGAAGGAAGGACAGAAGGCAGGCAGGCGGGCAGGCAGACTGTTATATCAGGAAGTGTGTGCAAATGCTACAAGATTTGCTGGTTTTGTGGAGTTCAAGGGTGTAGGTGATCTTAGGTGGTGCTCCTGAAGAGCAGATCCTGCAAGATCCTCCCTCCATCCCCTCCTGGTCATTGGCTTACAGTGGGGCCTTACACTGTCAGAGTCCCTACAAGCCAAACATAGGCTCCCTGTCTACAGTCACATATTGGTCTGGCAAGACTCGGGGCTGCCAGCAGCTTCGAAGTCACTAAGAACTATAATCCTATTAGCATTTACTTGCTTTGTAGAATTACACCGTGAAACTGTCTGTTCGTCTAAGTGTTTGTGCTACAGGCCAGGACTCTGCTGCTCTTATCTGAGCATTAGGGAACGAAAGGCAGATGCCGTAGACCAGCCCTGTCTGGGAACAGCTGCAGTAGGGTATACTCACCCCAAGGATGCTCATAGCCTGGTAGGAGTGAAAAATGGGGAGGGGGGAGCATTGCATTTTAAATTCCTTTTGCTTTTTTTTAACTTTCAAGATGAAGACCTTTCACCCCTAAACCCTTAGTTTTTTAAGGTGTTAAGTTTCAACTTGGTCTTGGTCCCCAGATTTTCTCTACAGTATTTATGATATAAATAAATAAGCACAAGTTTGTAAATCCACAAGCCAAGTGGGGACACCTCACTCCAGAATTGCACTGTGGGAACAAATCAATACACTTTCTTCTGTAATTAGGTGGGTGCTAACATTTTGATTTATTAGAACTACTTGTGAACTTTAGGACAATGTTACTGATATATTTGAAATCATGAATAAAGTAGTAGTAGTGTGTGTGTGTGTGTGTGTGTGTGAGAGAGAGAGAGAGAGAGAGAGAGAGAGAGAGGATGAGAGAGAATGTGTGTGTTTGTGTGTCTGTACTTGTGCAAACTTGTGGTGGCTAATTATTATTGTCAACCTGACCCATCTGGAAAGAGGGATCGTCCACTGAGGAGCTGCCTCCACTGGAATGGCCTGTGGGCACATCTGTGGAGAGTTTTCTTGATCACTAATTGGTGTAGGATCGTACATCCCACTGTTGGAAGTACCATCATCCCTCAGCAGATGGGCCTGGCCTGAGTGGAAGAGCTAGTTCAGTGCGAGCTTGAAAGCAAGGCAGTGAGTGGATTTCCTCTGGGCCTCTGCTTCTGCTTCTGTCTTGAACTCATGCCTGGCTTCCCTGGCAGATGGACTCTAAGCTAACAATTTCCTCCAAAAGTTGCTCTTCTCGTGGCCTTCATCACGGCAATAAGAACCCGAGCAGGACAGAAACTGGTAGCAGAATTGTCGGGTGTCACCATGACAACCCTGACCATGTTGTTGGGGCAAGAGTGTAGAAGGTCTTTGGAACACTGGGTTGGGAAAACCGCGGACTGTTCCGAGCTTAAGAAGCTGTTTTGTAGGAATTCCCTGATGCTGAGAGCAGTGCTTGTAATCCCAGCACTTGAGAGTTGGAAGCAGGAAGCTAAGGAGTTCAAGGTTATCTTTTGGCTAATTATATATATTTAATTATATGTATATATAATTAAAATACTCCAGGAAGCAATGAAAGATGCTCGCACTTGTTTCTTGGGGGCATTAACCAAATCACAATCATGAGAGAATCAAAATACTCCTCAAATTGAGCAGGCTTTGCCACAACCACCTCTCAACCTGGTGAATGCTGTGTTAGGGGATATTTGATGAAATAAAGAACAAGGTCCCTGAAGCAAACTGCCCCAGATGCAGATGGAGATGTAACCAGTCCAGGCGATTCAAGGTCTTACAGAAGAGGAGCCAGCAGAGGCGTAGAAACAGGCAACAGATGTACTGAGATGGCTGAGGTCCAACTCCTAGTGCAGAGGGCCCTTGGTCTGCAATCTGGCTGTGTGGATCTGGATCAGATTCATCCCCAATCTCTGCCAGCTGGCAGAGATCTGAGTTCCCTGCCAATGAGCCGAGAGTTGTGGTTAGAGTTGGGCCATTTCCAAATCACTTACAGCCACTGGATCACAGCACTTATCTCCGTTAAGTGTGCGGATGTGCTTCTGAGACCAGACGCACCAAGGTATGCAGTTCCTGTAAAGCCCAGGTGTTTCCAGCTGCTCTTTCTAAGAGCAGAAACAGAACTGCCAATTTCCAGCCAACTGCCTCATTCCAGGCCTATTGGATGACTGTTGAGGGCTGGGTGCTTGTGAGATAGAAGAACACACAGTCCAGCTTTTCATGAGCAATCTGGGAAGGCACACTAACTCTCCCCGAGTCACGAATGTATCAACACACCATTGAAACGATAAACAAAGGTGTCTCTGAGTTGTGCCCTCTTGCTCCAGAATCCCCACAGGATGTGGAAGTCAGCTGCGGCATGACGATTTGAGTGTTGAGGTGTCTGTCTCCATCAGACCAGCTAAGAAGACAAGCTTATGCAATGAAGTCACCTCACTGATGATCTACGTCACTGTTCTGTTTCCCACAGCAGACCACAGTTCTGATTACATTCTGTGATGTCCAAAGATTGTCTTGCAGGAGAGACAAAGTCCCCCAATTTTAGGAAATACCTGGGAAACACCTGAGAAAGGTAAAGGCTGCCCACCTATGGGGACTCTGGATCTCAGGGTCTGGGACTAAGGCTGAGACTCAATCACCAGGACCTTTCTTCCCATTCTGTTTCTACAGATACGCTGGCATGGGATTTCCTGAGATCTGCTGGTTTCAAGAACTCTCTAAATATCATATGTGTTATTCTGTGAGGGGCACTTTAAGTGCATCTTACATTTCATGGCTGCTTCAGTGATGGTTGACTGAGGCGGAGACCATTAAAAGACCCAAGTTATGGGTAAAGGAACAACCGAGAAATGTGGTCCTAAGGACCCTGAGAGAGGTGCTTTCTGGGAGGTGCTCCCTGAGAGAGGTGCTCTTGATCTTTGAACTTTTGCCAAAACTTTACACTATGGAAAACAGAGGAAAAAAACCTCAGCAGTTTGTATCAGCAGACATGTGCCTGCCATTCCACAAGATGTTCATAACTGACCAACACCTCTGATAGGAAGGCTAATTATGGTGGCTTTAAAAAATAGTCCCAGTGTATACATAGAGAATAATACCATGAACTCCTAACACCCAGTTTTATGTTATAGCCATTGATGGGCAACTTACCACCCATTCCTGGATGTTTTAGCATGCACCTATAAGCTAAGAAATTTTACCATGACCAATATCATGTTACTAGTGTTGAAGTAGTGATTCCTGCCCTCAGGTTTTAAAACCCCTGCGTGTCACCAGCATTGTACAGTTCTTCTCTCTTATCTGACACACATTCTGCATACCGCATGTCCTTGGCATGCCCTCATTGGCTCTGTCAGGACGTAACTGCCCTTTTCATGTCATTTCTTGTCACATGTTGACAGAACTAGGTCATTTCTCTTCAGACTTCTCATGGACAGAACACAAATCCTTCTCGTGATTTCTCCAGTTGTCCCCTGCCCTGTCACATCTTTGTGGCAGCTCCTTGCCCTGTCTAAACAGCATCTTGCTTGTTAGTATCATAGTGCACTTTGCCACTCTGCCTTTATCTGCCCTGTGCACACAGCCCACTGAACACCTGTTCAGTCTGCAGAGGTGACTGCTTTCTTTCTTACCAGAGCACTCCCTCTAAAAAGAACAAGAATGTTGGCTACAATCAGGAAATAAAAGAAAAAAAAAGAAAAAAATGAACCTATGCCAAAATTGCAAGCACCGCTATAAATGCACAGCCCAGCACGCAGCCTGGTATTCTGAAAGTCTCCTAAATATCAAAATACATTCTCTAGCTTTCAAATAACTCTTTTCTTCTCCTGGAGAAAGCTATGCCCCAGTGGATAATAAATCAGTGTAAGCGGAGAGCCTTGTTCTAGGTCCCCGTCTCTGCTCTCTTTACGTCAACCTCATTGCCAGCTCAGCTGCCACAGCTGACAAACTGTTCATCATTCTCAACATTTTAGTACCAACAGTTGCCTACATTTTGAACAAAATTTCCGTTGTGGGAAAATATATCTTAAGAGAGAGCCGGGAAAAAGAGGAAAAGCTGAAGGTTCAAGGGGCTCATTCTAAAGCAGGGAGCTTTGCTTACATATCTAATTTGCATAAGTGTTCACAACACACCCATCTTATCACACGTATACACGCCTCACAACATACAATAACCACAAACACAAATATTACACACATACTGCCACATACATAGCCATATCAAACCACACGCACACATGTACCATACACAACATACCAAATGTACATACATACATAAAAATATGCATACCTCAATCACACATCAGGTGTCACCATACACACACACATACATCTACAAACAACATAGCATCACATACACAACAATACTGCCCACGTACACACCAAACACACACATTTCCCCTACACCACACAATCAGATACCACCATATATCCACACCCATATACCTTTAAATACGTATACACACATACACACTGACATACACACACAACCACATACACATACAACATAACCATACATATACCTCAAACACACATACTACATGCCACCATGCAGATACTCTCTGTGTAAACAGCAGGCCATTGTGTGCTATTGTATTAACTAGATGCTGACTCAGTGATTAGAAAGAGAAAAGCAATAAACAAAAGACTTCAATAAACAAAAGACTTCCTTGGTCCCAGAGCAGAGCCTTCCCTCTTGCTTAGCTTCCGTGTGGTCACCGTTGACCTAAGAACACCAACATGCTGGATGAGAGAAGAAATGTAGTTATTCAATGTCACCACAGAAAGCAGACTCTCATGACTGGGTCCCTTGAATCTTTTAAGTTTGACCATCTTTACGGGTTGCTTTAGAATTTTATTACCTATAGAAATGCAAGACAAAACCAAAAAACTCAAAAACCACAATTCCAGGTGACAAGTAAATATTTTTAGACTTGGAGGGAGGAAAGTGGAGAGGCTAACTGCTTGCTTTAGAGAGAAGGTGGTGTGACGCATCTCCAACACTAGCACCGCTTCCTCCCTTTCTGGGTCCCCCTAAAAGCCTCACAGCTCTTCCTCTGATTTCCTTGTTGACTCTCACCAGGTCTGGACCAGCAAGTGGTTTTTCGGGGGCAGGCTCCTGAGAAGAAAGGTCTGGGGGATCAGAGATAAAGAAGACACAACAAGTAGATTCAGGTGGTCTTGCATAAGCTATGTCTTATGCCAAGAAAACTTATTAAGAACACCACCTTATATACCCTTTCCAGGGGAGAAATGGGACAAAAATCAGAGGGAACTATCAGTCATACAATAGGACTTCATCAGAGGGAAGCTAATCAAGCAGTATTACACAAGGGAACACGGGATATCTCAAGAACATTAGAGACTGAGGCCTTATGGTGGGAAGAGTTGAGTGACTCACAGATCTGCTAACTAGCGAGACCTGTGGAGGGGAAACAGACATACGGACCTCATCTCCTCTAGGCAGAGTGAACAGGCATTGAGGAAGAAATGAACATATGCTCACAAAATTGTCTCATGCATGTTAAAATCTGCACGCAGATATGCACATAGGCCCTGTTTAGTGTTGTTGGGGCTACTGGAAGGTTGTTGTCTCATACCAAAGATGTCTTACCTCAAAGAAATCTCTTGTGAGTAGTCACAGATACCTGTCTCTGTACTGTGGCCTTATCAGGAATTCAAGAGTCTTACCACTTCATCTAAAAGGAACTCATCATACTTAATCTTGCATGTCAACTCGATGGGATCTGAGATCAGCTAAGAGGCACACCCCTAGGTGTGGCTGTGGAAGTGTTTCCTGGAAGGGTTAAGTGAGGAGGGAAGATGCTCCCCCAGAGCAGGCAGTCACTCAGCTAGGTCACTGTTCCTGTCAGAAGCTTCAGTCTTGCAGTGATCACTGCTGTGTTCAGTCACAAAGAAGACCTCACTATCACACTCTTCAAGGCTCAGGGAACTTCATATAAGAAGGAGCAGAAGGACTGTGAGAGCCAAAGGAGGCTATCATGATCTGTTGTGTATATCATTACATGTGAGTAATATACGCTAATCTAAACATTAACATTTTAAAACCACCTTTTTTGATTGAGCTACAAAGACTTTAATGAGCTGTGATTAATCAATCCCTAATGTAAATTCTGACAAGCCAAAAGTATCCTGAATAGAAAATGATTTGTGAAAAATAAGCTTTAAACCAATTGAATTCAAATAAAATACTGTATGTAAATCTGGCCAAAACAATACATTATATATCTATAAAGTAATGTGTTGCTATCATTTTATGTGTCTCAACAGAGAAGAAAATTCTACAATACTTGCAGCTCAAGAAACAGAGAGATGAACATGCAGGCTAAATGTCTCCTCCTTTTTAGCTACTCCAGGAGGCCAGCCCAATCTGTGTCCAATCTGTTTTAAACATGTGCAGGTTTTCAATGATAGTAACTGAAAGCTGGGAGTAAATTTAGTTGTCTGCATCAGGTTTTTGGTGACCAGTTACATATGTGTAAGTTTGACTTCTAGAGACTTCCAAATATCATTTGTTATCAGCTTTATGTGTAAAAATGGATATGAAAAAAATGATGTATTTTTTCTATCGTTCTAGGTGACAAGAGTTTTCACTGATAAGAAAGGATGTGAACAGCTCCCTCTTCACAGTCCACCCCAGGCCCCGCCTTGCAGGCAGATCAGCAGTAACCTGCAGGGCTAAGGAAGTCTGTAAAAAATTACTGCTGTTGATACACATTCTATACAATTAAAATACTTTCATCATGCATATTCATTATACAGGATACTGTGTTACATAAGGACCTTTTCATACCAGGGTCCAGTGTACTTTGAGTGATTTTTAACATTTTTAACACTCCTACTCTGACTTTCTTTATTCACCACTAATGTCCTTTGCTTCCCCAGAGAGCTTCATTTCTGTGCTCACGCCACACATGCAAACATGATTTTACCTGTGTGTATAAAAGCTAGAGTGTCTATATAAAACGTAGGAACTGCAAGCAAGAGAAGACACAGTATTTGTCTTTGTCTTTCTAGACCAGGTTGCTTAATAAGGTTGCCTCCAGTGGTATCATTTTCCTGCAGATAACAAAACTGCATTCTTTGTTATGGTTGACTGCTAACAGACATGCCATCTTGACAAAATATAAACAGTAAAACACCTCAGCTAAATGACATCACCAAGCAAATGAACCCAAAAGATGTCTTCAAAAAGTTTTATGCAAACACTGTAGAATAGAATGCATCTTCCTCTCAGTGCTCAGGGATGTTTCTTTAAAGGAGACCATATTCTAGGACCCAAACAAGTCTCTTAACAAATATAAGAAAGTTGACATAATTTCTTACATTCTATCGGACTACAATGGGATAAAACTAGAAACTGACATCAAGAGGACTTACAGAACATGTACAGAATCACGGACATGGAACAACATGCTCCTGAATGATGACAAAAATCATTGAAGAAATTAAATCACGAAAAAATTTTATTAATAGAAACAAGTGAAAATTTGAAAATACAATATTCTGAAACCTATGGAATATAATAAAAGCGGTCCCAAGAAGGAAGTGTAAATTTACTAAAGTATGTACATTAAAAAGCCAAAAAGTCTCAAACAAACAACATAACGGTGTACCTCGGAACCCAGGCAAAACAGGAACTATCCAACCCCACAAATCAGTAGATTAATACACATTTTTTTTCTGTGATATTCCTTTATTCATCAAAACCTAAATGCAAGGTTAAGGAAATGGCTTAGGACCAAAGTGTTTGCTATTCAAGTATGTGGATCTGAGTTTAGGTGCCCAACACCCATAAAGAGCCAGGAATGCCTGACAGGAGGAACTTCAAATGTTGGCTGACTAGACAGTATAGCTAGCTGACTGGTGAGCTAAGGTTCTCCCTGTCTCAAAGTACTACTAATTAATACTAATATCAATACCAATATCCATACCAATACCAATAGCAAGTTCAAGAGCCATTGGGAAAGACATCCATCATCAATGTCATCCATCAAATGTGCATGCAAGGATACATGAATTTGAATTCACACAAACACAAAGGCTTGGTTTATGTGCGAATACACACACACACACACACACACACACCCCAGAGAGAGAGAGAGAGAGACAGAAAGAGACAGACAAGAAGAGAGAGAGAGAGAGAGAGAGAGAGAGAGAGAGAGAGAGAGAGAGAGAGATTAACGAAAAGAAAAGCTGTTTTTACACCTAATTTCTTGAGGGTTTTGGCAAACCTTCATTGTCTACTTGACTGGATTTTGCATAACCACAGAAGCAAAGCTCTGGAGATGTCTGTGAGGGTGTTTTAGAACAGTGTAACTGAGCAGCACTCTGAATATATGCACCACCACCCCATGGCTGGCATCTAGAATGAACAAAAGGGAGAAGACCTGCACCCATCCTACTGTTCCCTGATGCAGATGCCAGTGACCATCTGCCTCATGCTCATGGCTCCAGGACTTTCCTATGAGGAACTGTGTCTTCAAACTGTTCACTCAAACAGTTCCTTAAGTTGCCTCCTGTCAGAGGTTCGGTCACAACACTGAGAGAGGTAATTAGCACACTCAAAAATTTTTCCTTGTCTTGGCTATTTAAATTCTTATACTCTGCAAGTTGCATGTTAATTGAACAGATGATGGTTTCTTTAAATGCCCCACCATGTATCCCAATGGGTCCTCTTAAAAATAATTACAATTGTCACTAGACCTGCCTTCTGGGTGGAATGGATGGCTTCTGTTGTCATTGCTCTGTCATACTGAACTCTGTGATTCATGATGGAAACTCAGTTCCATTCCAGCAAACATGCTGCGTCAGTGGTCACCCCCATTGTGCCACTGAGCAGTTGCATGAGTTTATTGTGTGAGTTCCCTCAGAGCTGTTTGAACCTCTGAGATTTGCACTGCTGTGTACTTTCTCTCAGTCTCCTGCCCTCCACTGGCCTCATTCCACTTGGCCACCATCTCCATGGCATGATGCTACTCATTTCTTCAACCTCTCAGGACTCTTCAACAAGACTACCATACTCCCAAACACATAAACACGGTCTTTTCTCTCTCTTGGCATCTCAGTTTATGTCCTCATATTATTAGATCTACAGAGAAGATATGTTCTGTTTACATCACTGTCTTCTTCTTGACTCCAAGTTCAATAGCCCTGTCTAAGATACTTCCTGGGTGTGCACACACATGGGTCTCACATACCCACACATGGCCCTCCTCCAATTCTCTCCAATTATAATCACATTATGCTCAGATGAAATTCATGTCCCAAAGTCCAGTCACTGAAGGAATTACTCCACAAATCATTGGTTGACTAACTCTTGTAACCGTCCTTTGTAACGGTGAGTGTCCCTGACTTCTGTGCATGCTCTGTGCAATGCTTGTCCTTGTGGTTATTGATTTAGAACTGAGGTCTAGATGCTTCACACAAATCTCATTTTCTCCTCCCGTTAGATGCTTATGCCAAGAAAACCGTCTCTATTCCCATTCCGATAAAAAGTTCCTCTCTGCCTGCAGGTGTGAAAAATAGATACATAATAATGTTTATGTGATAAAAATAAGGAGAAAATGAAAGGCTTGATTTTAATATGTGACTCAGGTTTTAATTTAGAGTTATGACAAATATAATCAATACAGAATATCTTTGAGCTATAGAAGCTGCGCAGTGAGGAAATGATAATCCTTGAATTTGAAAGGATAGCTACTTCCAGTTGGGGTCGGTGAGGATGGGAAGTGTGTCATGGTGGTATTGGTTAGAATTGGCTACAACTAAATTAACCAAGTGTACATTGTGTTGCAGGATCTAAGCTTTAATTAGGGATGATGTGCTAATGTCGCTGTCTAACCCTGACACCTGTCTGTGCTTTTGGCCCTGAGCAGAGCATGCTGGAGATGAACTAGTCAACAGACTATCAGTAGTCACTGAAGGCTGGAAGACTGTGTTCAATAGAAGTTTCTAGTTCTCTATGCCAGAATGGTGCCTAATCTGAGGAATCCTAGGCAGCTTTGTCTCGGAGGAAGCAGCCCCAGTGGGCAATTGTGAGATGCTTGCATCTACCTGCTAAAACTTCCCATCTGAAGCTGTTTAATAAACTAGGTAACTTGGCAGTGTTGTAACTTGTGAGGAAAACTTACTCATAGAATGAATTGCTAAATTAAATACATTTTCCTTCTATTAAACATAGAAATAAGTCAGTCTTGGCTATAAGCTACTGCTAAGCCAGATGACATCTCTGCATTGTTGATTCTGTGTGCTAACATGAGTCACTGGTTATTTACACTTTATTGCCAAATCATTGAAGACAAAGAACCATGACCAAAAAAAAAAAAAAAAATGGACTTTTGTTACTCCTTGGCCAAATAACTTACTATCTCAAAGTGATGATTAAAGTAGATGTACTGTCATTTTAAGAAGGGAAACAAATAGCTGTGAATACAATGGTTTTTCACATGTTGAAAAGTGCATGACTAAGGTTAGCACTTCAAAGTCTGACTGGTCAGGAAGTGATTAAGTAGCTATGAGTCTCCTGAGTCACAGGTTATGGATTTCCATGGAACTCCAATTTCTCTAGATAGAAAATCTAATAGCGTGGTTGCTCTGTGGAGTTATATGCCAGTAGCAGAAACCATCAGTGTATCCTAAACTTGACCGTACCCTCCTTGTGTAAGCATAAATAAATAAATAAATAAATAAATAAAATATAGGTTCATAGTGAATTCTGTGTGCCTTTGCTGTGAACTAGAAGATGCTACAGTAACATACTATAGTGACAAGTGCTGTGGAAAGACATGAGGCAGCTGGTATAACACATGTAACACCTGTACATTAACATGAATGCACATGGATATGTTCATCATATGTGCTTGTATGTGCATGACAACATGTATTAGAAATAGCTTCATATATGTTCCAAAAAAGAATTCACTATTATTTTAGAGATGTATAGTATTCCTCTTCTTTCCTCCTCTCTTCTCTCTATGTCTCTCTCTATATATGTATACACACACACACACACACACACACACAAACCTGTGTGTGTGTGTGTGTGTGTGTGTGTGTGTGTATGATAATGGACTGAACCTCAGAACTTCTAAGCCAGCCCCAATTAAACATCATCATTTATAAGAATTGCCTTGGTCATGGTATCTCTTCACAGCAATGAAAGCCCTAAGACACACATATACAGAGGAACTAGGTCAGACCCATACTGGCTACCTGCTTGTTGCGTCAGTCTCCATGAGCCCCTATGAGCCCTGATTATTTGATTCTGTGACCTGTATTCTTGTGGTGTCCTTGTTCCCTCTACTTCTGCAATCCTTCCTCCCTTTATCGCCACCTAATTTTGACTGTGGGTCTCTGAATCTGCTCCTATCAGTTGCTGGATGTAACCCCTCTGCTGATAACTGTGCTAGGTTCCAGCCTACAAGTAGAGCCAGATATGGAGGCATTTCCTCAATTGAGGTTCCCTCCTTTTATATAACTCTAGTTTGCCAAGTTGACATAAGACCAGCCATGGATAGGCTTCCTTATTATTTGTAGTCCTGAGTTTTGAGAGGTACCTGAGGCAGTCCATAACAAAATGAGCAGAGACCCAAGGTTATGCAAGCAGTCACACTACTGAGCAGAGCTCATTTTTATCACAAATATAATTTTAACTACTTATTTTAGGTTGAGTAATATTGTTTTGCATTTGGTCCTAGATGACTTAAGACAGATGTAATATGTTTTAGTTTTTTTTTCTGTTGCTATGATGAAACACCTCAACCAAAAGCTACTTTTGGAGGAGAAAAGGGTTTATTTTCATTTATAGTTTATAACACCTCACCATGGGGAGTCAGGGCAGGAACTAAAGTGGAGGCCATGGATGAGTGCTTGCTCTCTGTGGCTGGTTGAGTTTCTTATACAAATCAGGACCACCTACCCAGGGGAGTGGGGGCAACATGCCCATGATGGGCTGGGCCTGTCCCATCAATCATAAATTTAAAAAAAAAAGATGTTCCACAAGCTTGCCAACAGGCCATTCTGATGGGGGCATTTTTCAGTTGAGATCCTCTCTCTCCAGATGACTGTAGTTTTTGTTAAGACAAAAATCTATCCAATGCACTTCATGGAAAATAAATCCTTTAAATAGAGTCCTTTAAACTTAAAATAAGTGGAAAGGAAATAAACGTAGCAAGAATTTTAACTTTTTAAGCTGAAGAGGAATTATGTGATTAGTGGATGCTAATGTTTTCTTTCCTACACCAACTCATCAAAAATTGACTTCAGTGGCAACTCTGCTAATCCTTGAATATGGATTTTTGAATAGTGAATTATAAATTGAATAATTCATGTTTCAGGGAAAATCATTTTTTCTTCCTACGAGTGAATACAGACGATGCTTACTTGAAGGTTTTTTTTTTTTTTTTTTTTTTTTTTTTTTTTTTTTTTTTTTTTAATTATATAACAAGTTGAATCTGTGTCTTGTATACTGACGGAGAAAATAGATGGGGGTAAACTGAGACAGAACAGCAGCACCTGGAGCCATCTGATTACTCAAGTCCACAGGTAATGGAGTGGGCTGGAGATGGAACCAGTCGGTGAGCCAGATCCATGGATACTCAGGTAGGAGAGGACAAAAGTTGAGAACTCAAAACATTTGGAACCAGAAGTGGCTTTCCATGGCTCAGTGGTGCTGATGGCAATGTTGTGAAGTTGTCGCTTGGCTTCTTAAAACCAGCAAGGAAAGGGGACAGAAAGAAGAAACAGCAACAGCATCAGCCTGTGGATACCAAACACAATGTCAATGGAGGAACACCAAGGGAAAGGACTGAGCAGTTTCCAGGGAAAGGGCCCAGGACTGACATGGATGTTTGGGAATGGACTCCTAAGAGGTAGGGGTGTTACGTTAGTAGAGCTTGGCATCCTTTAATCTCCCTGTGACTGTGTCTTCTGGCCCTCCCTTGATGCCAAAGACCAGCTGACAAGTTTACCATGCAACGATGCATATGTCATCTCAGATAGAAGACACTGAGAATAAACATATTTCATCACTGGCTCATACAATATCACTTGGAGGTCGTACAACAGAGAAGACCATTCTCTCATAATCCCTCATGTTGTCCAGTGGTCATGATGCTGGGAGCTGTCCTCGACTCCATGGGAATTTGAAAACTCACTGCCCTGTTGCCTGCCTGCAGCCACACCTCAAAGTCACAATGGACTCTTGTTTCTCTGGAACTGTGAGTCCAAATAAACCCTTTATTCTTCATGTTGCCTTGGTCATGATCTCCTATCATAGCCACATGAAAGTAACTAATTTAGAGCAAAAGCCAGCTCAGAGCTACAGATTCCTTCAATGCCCTCTCTCAATAGTCTCCTCCAGCCCTTCCCTGAGTTCAAGAGGTTGGAGAACAGTGAATACATAGAAACTAGGTTTCCTTGCTATTAGATTTCCTGCAGTTAGATTCAATATACACATTTTTGGCAGTTGTAGTGGTGTGTTCCTTTCCATTTATCTGGAGAAGTTGAGTTGGGCTTGCCCATGAGTGTGATCACTGAAATGAGGAGCACTTTGCCAGTTTTCATGCTAAATTAAGAAGAAAACATTTTAGTTAAGTAAAACTTAATAGTTGAATATAAGCACAAATGTACAGGTCATGTTTTAATGAGCAGGATAAAACTCTTCACTGTCACTTCCTTCCTTCACCATATCTTATCTTAGTCCGATGTGCCCTTCACACTGGCCTCTCTGGCCTCTGTTCTGAAGCCAGCATTTGTTGAGCACCTTTCTATCTCAGTATGCTTCATTTGCACTTTCATTGAGTATGGGCCTCCTGTAGTTCAGGTTGGCCTCAAAGTCTGTATTTATAATGCTGGTCATACGTGCTTGATCCTTCTGTCTCCATTTCTCAAGTGCTGAGATTGCAAGCCTACACCACCACACCCCGCTGTTCTCTGATGCTTACCTCTCTAGCCTCAAGATGGCCATTTCTCCTAGAGATTGGTGGATCTAAGTGAAGAGCCACACATTGGACCCATGGTCCTGATGCTGAGGGCGTCACATTGGGGGCCAGAGTTGGAAGTGTATTGGTGAGTAGGATGTATGGATACATTCACACATGCCACATAGTCTGTCTAAATGGAAATCTTTGAACTTGCATCAGTAACTCTAATTTCAACCAATACCATATACTTGTATCCATTTTCTTGCTTCATTTGTAACTCCCCTCCCTGCACTTGGAAACTGCCTTCTTTAGCATAAGGATTTATTGATATGATCAACATCCTTTGCATGCCATTTTCCTGTTATGTTGTTTCTGTCATACTACAGTCCTAGGTCCAGCTTGGGATCTTCCCTCCCATGCCAGGGTTGTCAGTTAATGTGTTCTTCTTCCAGCCTTCAGGCTCAGGTCTTCAACAGCTCTGCCTCTCAGGGAAGCTTGTATTCCTCTGGGCATCTGGAGTTGGAGTGAATTGTGATTGCAGCTGCTAGAAGTAATGATACATACTGTTCCAGTCTGATTTCCATTGCTGTGATAAAACACTGTGACCAAAAATTTAGATGGGGAAAGGATTTATCTGGATTACATTTCCTAAAATCAATCCATCACTGAGGGAAGTCAGAGCAGGAACTCAAGCAGGAAATTGAAGCAGAAGCCATAGAAGAATGCTATTTGCTAACTCACTCACAGGCTCACACTCAGCTAGCTTCTTCATAAGGGTTAAGGACCTTTTGCACAGGGAATGGTGCTGCCCACAGTGGGCTGGGCTAATATCAAGTAATACTAAAGACAGTCCTTCATGGATGTTCTGCATAGGCCAATATGACTCAGATAATTAAAACTCCCTTTTCAGGTGACCCTAGGCTATGCCAAGTTGACAAAGGAAACTAGGGCATATATTTCACTCAGAGACCAGCCCCAAAGACACAAAGCACATTCCAATTTCATCTGACAAGAAGAGATATTTATGTGGGGACCATGTGGTAGGACAAGCTCTTGTCAGTCCCACCAAGGTCTACAGCTGTGGCAGGACTTTTACACACACACACATACACACACACACACACACACACACACACACACACAAATAGTAGTTATTTTTCTTGTCATTATGACCAAATACTCAACATGAAATGACATAGGGATTTATTCCATGCCTGGAAGGATCAAAAGATGAATGTTGGTACTCAAACAGCATTTTGAGGTTTTTTTCCTCTTTTATTTACTCTGGGATGCCAGTCCATGGGATGGAGGTGGTACTGTTAATCTTGATTGGAAACGCTCTCACAGATGTGTCTCACTATGGTCCTAGTTGTGACCTAGCTGACAATGGTGCTCGCCATCACATGAGGAGAGGCTTAGCTACTCATACCCTCAGAGGGCTTTCTTGTTTGGACAGTACTCACCTTTGGAGTCATAGATTAGTTCCATCACAGTGGATAAAGGCTTGAAATTAAGGGGCCTGGCATGTTATATCTGACTTCAAAAGTACTGAATGGCAAAGAAAATCTTGATATGTAAGAAACACATGGTTGTTGGGACAGATGGTAAGAGAATCTGGGTACCTTAGGCAGTTCACCCAAACTCCACTGTGCAGGTTACCCCAACTCTGCAGATCAAGCAGACACACCAAAAGCTGTATGTTTTAATAATTGACAACTAGATACCACTTACCAGCCATCACTATCTCCACAGGGAATTTCTCCTGCATACCCAGCTGAAACAGGATGTAAACAAGGCACTTAGTAAGATGATAAGAACCTCTTAAAAGTAATTTGATATTTAGTTATTTGTGTATAGAAAATTTGGAATCACTTTTGGCTTAATTTTTCCCATTTCACAGCTGATAAGAGTTGCTGTAAGAAAATCAATTTGTAAGTTGAAAGGAACCCCTCACTTTCCCTTTTTAAAATTGAGTTGTTTCTAGAATAAAAAGAAGTAGAATTTCATCTCACATATGAGCAGTCTCAGAGAATGTGAAGACTGCCCATAGGCATGATTCATAGTTATGTTGCTACTGTTCTTCTAGAAGAAGGGGAGTTACCTTTTCTTCCTGTCCATTCTCCTCTGAACTCTAAAGAAGGTATCCCTGTGAAAGCCACTCATATTGCCACATATTCAGACATAAACACATGTACACAGAGACACATCAGAACACACATATGCACATGCATATACAGGTACACATTATGTCTTCATACATAAGCATATATCGATCTGTGTATACATATGCATACAGAAACACACATGAACCCAGAAAAACACATGTGGATATTCATGCCTATGCATGCACAAGATACACATGTACACATAGACTTATACATATGTCTGCAGACATAAGTATGTATGTATACATGTACATATATATATATATATATAGGTACATACAGAAACACATAGGAATGTCCATGCATATGCATGCATAAGGTACTCATGCATAGGAGCACAGGTATGGACACACATGTGTTTGTGTGTACATACATGTGCACACATAACCACACACAGGAGTACACATGTACGTGGACACAGTCATACACACAGATACTCAGACATGAACCACATATACACACAGAGAGACGTATGCTGGTAAGCATTCTTTCACATACACAAACACATCTTAGATACATGCTATGCCTCTTTTCCTTAATATCTAGTTTCAAAACTGAAGAAAAGATGCAAGATGCATGGAAGTTGACAGAAAAATGCAGAGTCAGAAACCAGAGAATGGGGAGGTCTGGGTAACACTTCCCAAACTGAGCATTTTAAATCTTAGAAGATGTTCATGTTGAGAAACTTTCTTTACATTAGACACAGGGTATCATGAAATAAGAGCCAGGAGCTTATAAGGAAACAGAAGTTTTATAACAATTTATGATTGAAGCAGAAGCAGCTCCCAGAGGCTGGTGAGCTGACACAGTAAATAATGGCCCCATTGCTCTCGCAATGATAAAAATGAAATACGTACAATATATCTTGGAAAGAAAAGGGAGTGTCTTTAGCGTTCCATGGGTACTTCAGGCAATGCCGAGGGAGAGGAGCACCAATTCCACCTTTACCACACACAGGGCTGCAGATATGGGTGAAGCCAGTAATGCCACACCAGATAAATAGAAGCAGCAAGTCCTTCAGTCTTTCCAGCTGGAGATGCTGAAATCTAAAATGGTGATAGTTTGTACGACATGCTGCAGACAGCACTCCCTATCATTAGAATAAACCACTGACTTGTGTGGACTATATGGTACAAAATTATGTATCAATAGAGCTAGTTTAAGTGGTAACTTAGAATGGTGAACTTTTGTGTAGAAGTGTGTGTGTCCACGTGTGTGTGTGTGTGTGTGTGTGTGTGTGTGTGTGTGTGTGTGAAATACAAGCTATAAAGAGAAGCAATGTCTTAGTTTGGTTTCATATATTTTCCTTGATCAAATAGAAGAGCTTATTTTATAAAAAGTGATGTATTCTCCAACAGTCTCAGTGGTATTTTAAAGGCCTAAAAACAGTTCTTGGAATATTTTGTCACAGGCAGTTGAGTTTTTCTGGAAGTTTCTGAAAGACTTTGCTTTGTATATAATGAGTATTTGTTTTGCAACAAAGCAAAGCAATTTTCTTCTTAATTATCCAATGAAACACACACTCTCCCACGGGGCTCTTTCCTTTCCGGTCTCTTCCAATCTACTGAGCTTCTCACATTGACTTATTGGTTCCATTCATTTAACACAGAACAATTTAAGGAAGTGTTGTTTTGTTTGAGACTCCCTTCTGGTGAAACAACTCAGTTTTTTGATAATAAATAAAAACTTATACTTCCTGCTTCAAGCTCTGAAATAGCTCAGCTTCATATGAACAAATTCTCACAGGAGCAGTAAGTTTCGGTATAAACAATTTCTTTTCTTTTCTCTTTTAAAATTTATTTAATTTTTTTTATCTCTCCATACTTTGTTAAAAAAACATTTTGATAGTTGATAAATGTGATGAACAGGGATGTCTTTAGGACACAAAGTCACTGATAATCTCTAGTGATAAAAGCAGGAGGGCCACTAACAGACAGACACCCACGGTGGAAGAACTTCTGGTGGGGATGCAAGTGAGCCCAGCTGGACCCTCATTCTCCTGGGTGACCCGTGAGAAACAACTCTGAGAGATGGCCTGACACTCCCCTCTGACATTTTGCCCATAAGAGCTCCTGGGATTGATTTCTATAGCCAAAACGTACTTTTCCCACATGTCCATAATATCTGCATCCCCCCATGTTTACAATGTCTACATTCCCCCATATCCACAGTGTCTCCATCTCCCATGTCCACAATGTCTACATCTTCCCATGTCCACAATGTCTACATCCCCCCATGCCCATGATGTCTACATCCCCCCAAGTCCACTATGTCTACATCCCCCCATGTCCATGATGTCTACATCCCCCCATGTCCATGATGTCTACATCCCCCCATGTCCATGATGTCTACATTTCCCCATGTCCACAATGTCTACATCTCTATTCTTCAGTAACAATATTTAGATCAGGCAATCAGCCCTCCAGGGCTTACTTATATAAGTTCTGAAGATAACTAAATTAAAGTTCTACTTACTTTCTGTCTTTATGAGTTTTGAGATACAACTCTTTAGACTTCTAGTTTGGCTTAAGTACTGAATTTTAACATAATTTGTTATGAAGGTTTCAGCCGTTTCTGTTTAATCTTTAAGTGTGTAATGTTTAAAATGTTTAAGTGTGCACTCACAATGAAATTCAAGTGTAGTGTCTCCCTCCTCCTGTTTTGTGTCCCAGCTTCATACTCTGATGTTCCTCACAAGGCTCTAGAGTCAGTTCTGCTTTGTTAATTACCAATTTACATTTATTTACGTATTTACTCATGTGTCTTGCTATCCATTTATGGCCTGTTGGAAGCACTGGCTACATCCCAGGCAGTCACTCAGTTAGCTTTCCTGCAGTCCCTGGCTTTAATGTGGTCTTCCTAAGAACAGTCTGGCTGTTCTGGCATGGCTGTTTCTACACGTAAGCTCTGAAGAGCTGTGCTGTGTTCCTCAGTGTGTGCCGCCTGGAGCTAACATCTCTGAAAAGTCCCCAGTCACTGCTGTGACTCTGTTATTGCCATTCTTTTGCTTTAAATAGCATTCCAGAATAATGTTCCTCCATGGGATTCAAGTAAATTTAATAATTTCTATTCAAGTGCACGCGCAGGCACTCTGCTGAAACGCTGCTGGAGTGACCAGTTCCAAACCTCAGAGCAGCACAATAGACACAGCAATAGTGGTGGATGCCTGCCCCAAGACCCTGGTTTCCATGGCACATTTTATTGCTTCTCTCCCCTTCTGTCTGCAGACAGCATCATACAAGTGCTACTTGTTTTCATGACCTTACCCATGTTGTTGTTCCAGCATCATCCATAGCCATGGTACATAAGCAATATATGAGTTCCAACCGATAAACTATGCCTGTGTTTGCTTGTGTGGTTGTCTGAGATGGAGTTTCTCTGTAGCCTAGGCTAGCACAGGACTCCTGGTCTGTCTACCTCTGTTTCCCTCACAGTAGGATTTCAGGTGTGCATCGACTTGCACACTACAAATGCTACTTTAGTTTACATCAAAAGCAGGAGAGGAGACATCCTCATTGCTCTATTTTAAGATGGAAAAAATAAACTGCTGGGAATAGTAAACTCTTACTTCGTAAGCAAAACCGAAGAAGGTTTGAACAATTATGCTTCAGTTTCATCAGGAGAGAAGGTAATTGCCCATGAAGTCAACTTGACAATGCTTGTGTGCTAACTTACAGGTCAAATTTCTCAGTTATGACTGAGACTCTGCTACTCAGCCAACTTTCCTCACAAGTTAACAGCACTTAACACACACGCTGATAATGATAAAAGCAATCCTTTGCTTTAAAAGGCAGGAATAATGGCCACAGAAACCTCTGCCTTAATAGTTCAATAGAAATAAGTGAATTCTGGTGAGGCATCCATGCTAAACCCCTGTGGCGATGCTAGCTCTCTGTGCACAGGCACCATAGGCTTTGACTCATTTCCCAGTGTCACAGAACTGCCACATTCCCTGGAAAGTAAGTAGGTGTTTCTGCACCCAGAGCCCTGTTAATCACAAAAATAAATAGCAAGTGTTATGAATCCCACGTTTTTAGTTCTTCACCAAGAAGCAGGCTGTCCGAAATAAAGTTGGAAATTCTTAGAATTATGTGTCATTTGCTCGCCAAACTGAAGGCAGTGATCTCTATGCACAGCTCAGACCACGCTTTGGTATTTATTGTTCCATGCACCTTTGCCACTGGTGACTTTCAGTCAGCTTGGGAAGTTCGTAAGAGCCCATTCTGATGGTCCACCCATGTCTACTGTATTTAACAGAAAGTTTTTCTACTTGGATTATCATATCATATAGGTTTTAAATCAGAAACGAGAAATGTTGGAATACCTGAGATATGGATGAGACAAGAAAATTCAAAAATACTTGGTAGATTTCTAGAAACCTGAAACTAATATCTTAAGGAATCACACGCGCACGCGCGCGCACACACACACACACACACACACACACACACACTATAATAGGAAGGCAGAAGGGAAACTAGGAGAAGGGAAGATTCTAGTGGGGAAAAATAGGGCACTATATGGAGGGATGGGTCATAGTATGAATATAGTCTAAGCAAATGATCTACTTGAAAGCAATTTTCTATATGAAACTCAGCACTGTGAACAATGACTACACACCAATACATGGGAACAATCCAGAAGGGACAAGGAGTGAGCTACTTTGTGTAAGCACACCTAGAGACAAGGCTTGTTTCTCTTTGTCCAGTGAACTCTCTTAGAGTTACTGCTACGGTAATGAAACACTATGGCCAAAGACACTTGAGGAGGACAGAGTTAATTCACCTTACATTTCCACAGTATTGTTCATCATTGAAGGAAGTCAGAACAAGAACTCAAACAGGGCAGGAACCTTCAGGTAGGAGCTGATGCAGAAGCCATGGAGGGGTGCTGCTTCCTGGCTTGCTCCCCATGATTGTGCTCTGCCTGATTTCTTAGAGAACCCAGGACACCAGCTTAGGAATGGCACCACTCGTAATGGTCTGAGTCCTTCTCCAACAATCACTAATTTAAAAAATGCCTTACAGCTGGATCTTAGAGAGGCATTTCTCAAATGATCTTCTCTCCTATTTAGCTTGTGTCAAGGTGGCATAAAACTAGCCAGGGCACTGACTGTCTTCAGGACAGGCCTCGTGGTGGTGGTAACTGAGGCGGTGGTGAAGAGAATGCTTGGGGGTCTTCCTGCAATAATGGGCTGAGATTAATCACAGGAAGTACCTGGTGCTGATGAACTGTGAGGCAGGCTAAGACAAAAAATTTTAAGATGTGAGGAAGGCTCAAAATTCTGAGCTGTCTTGTGTCCCTGCTGTGCATCTGAGCAAGGCTTTCTTAGTATGCGACGTGAATGTTAGCACCTAGATGCTCATTTGGGGGGCAATGGGTCTTGTTGAAATCTCAGAAGATGTAAACATGATTTCCAGAGGGATGTTGGGTACAAAACACACAAGGGTTCCAGGAGCATTGACAAGCCTGGAAGCAGCTAAGTCAACTGGGAAAAGCAGGCTGCAGAGGCTACAGGACTTGCCAAGACATTTAAACTGTTTGTGAAGTGTGACATAAATCCAATGAGAGCTTGAAGCAGATTTGCACTTTTTGTGTGTGAAGTAATTTTTCTTGTTTCTGTGGCCAAACATCTGACAAAAGCAATTTACGGAGACACTCACGTGACCATTTGAGGAAGGCACAGCTGCAGGAGCAAGAGGAAGCTGGTCACAGCGCATCCACCGTGTCTAAGCAGATTGATGAATTCTGGTGCTGAAATCAATTTCTTCTTTTTATCCAATCTGGGATGCTAGCCCATTGAATGGTGTTGAGCACATTCGGGACAGGCTTCCTCTGCTCTTATCAAACCATTCTGGAAGCATGCTCACAGTTAAGCCTAGAGATGTATCTCCATGGTGGTTCTACATCCAGTCAGGTTGACAGCAAAGACTAACGGTCACAGAAGATTGGGATGGAAAACCCAGAGAGTCTTGGGAAGAAAGATGCTCAGAAGGGGGAAGAGCTGCTTGCATTCTGAAGGGGGAAAGATGTTAAGGTGGACTGAGTTTTATCAGAGAAGCTGAGAGAAGAAAAAGAAAAGGAGGTCTGAAGTGAGGTGAATTACCCATCTCCCTAAAATATCCTTGTCCTGGTCTGCTATAGTCCTTCTGATCATGGCATGCTCAGCATGTTGCAAACACAAATGAAATACCAGCAAATCTCTCAGACCAGAACTCACCTGCAGCTGGAATGGACTATCCAAACATCTGGTTTATTCCTGGGTTAACTAAGGCATACTTGTTCTGTTCATGGTTAAGACCCAACCTCATGTGTTCCCTGCACACATCTACTCTCCCCTCTCCTCTGAGGTCACTCAGGGGAAAATATTTCTCTCATATTATCTTATATCATCCTAAAATTCAATAAAATGTAAAAATATAATTACTATGGAAGAAACTATTTTAACCTGCTTATGGAAAAAAATTGAATAACTCAGAATTTCTTGAATTGAGTCATGTTGATTAGTTCAAAGTTATTCTTGATTCACAAAATACACGGAGCCAGAGCACACTTAGTTCCAGAAGATAAGCATTAATATAATTTTAGGTTATTGTCTAAGAGGAAGAAAAACAAGTTATAATATGTACTATGGATGTTTCTATAGATAGGTCGATATTAACATTTTTGTGCAAACTTAAGGCTTACATAAAAATAAATAGAATTCTACCAAAAAATGTATCAGAATAGACTGATATACTTCTAATGCAACTGTTATGTTTTATAAAGGAAATGTTCCCAAAGGCCTTTGAAACATAAGTCCATGAGGTGGTGCCAGCAAGAGATGCTCAGATTATAAGAATGATGACATTCTCAATAGATGACTTCACACATAAATACCTATTAGGAGGTGGGGACTGTGGGAAGAAATAACTGCTGGGAGTATAATTCTGTAAGGAATATGTTGTTTGCCTCTTCCTAATTTCCTATCTGCTTCCCAGCCACACAGGAGTATTGGAAACTGAAGTCAGTCTATTCATGTTGCAGTCTGAAAAAGACTTACCTATATTTTGCCCATGACCTGAGACTTTGTGTAAGACTGACTTTAAAAACTAATAGACCACTTAATGAGATGGAGAAAATTTGAGGGTAACACAGCATCCAGGTTCTGGCACGGTCATTGTGAGCTGCTTTAAGCCATATTTGCAATAAGAATCAGGAACTAAGTGTAGAGCAGAAGGATTTTTAAAACTTGAAGTTTGTCAAGAGTAGGTCCCTGTTTAAAATTGGATCCAAGAAAGACATGACTGATGCAGATATTAGCACCATGAAAAGAAGTTAATTGGGGTGCGAGAGAGAGGATAAAAGAGCGTTGACACTGGAGAATGAGGAGAATTGCCATCTTCTGGACATGACACGGTCACTGCATTCATGACTTCCATAGCTGTGGTTACCACATCAAGTCAAGCATCCTCACATGGAAGGGTGGAGAGATACTCATAAAACACCATACTAGCTAAGAAGCTATTGGTAGTTCATAGGCTCATTAGAAGGTTGCCACAAGTAAGTTGGGAATCTTCCTGTGTTTACACCTACACCTACATGTATATGGGCAGATCAAATTGTTCTTCCAGTCTCATGTCATACTGTCTAAGGACATGAAGTTTGAAGGAAAACAATTTAGGAAAACCCAGAATGGTTGGAAGACAAAGAGTGAGAGAAGATATGATCATGCATTATCATTATTATATATTCTTTATTATATATGCATTATTACATACATGAATGAAATTCTTAATTTTTTTCTTTTTTCTTGTTTTTGGTTCTTCAAGACAGGGTTTATCTTTGTAGCTTTGGCTGTTCTGGAACTAGGCTGGCCTTAAACTTATAGACATTCACCTGCTTCTGCCTCAAGAGTGCTGGGAATCACGACCTGGCTAAGAATAAATATATTCAACAAAATATTAGTACATTATACCATGGGAAAGATGCTGTGAGGGCATATTGGACATTTTAAAGATACCATCCATGTTAGGCTTCAAGGTTTAAAGGTCTAAACTCATTTGAAAGGGTTTCTTTGAGAAGAGAGTACTGACCTATCTAGACAAGGATTCTGAGGTCTGTACTCATGATACAAACAGTAGAGCAGCATCCACATGATGCTGGTCCTTGGGGTATGTAGAATGCAAGGTTCACAGGGTCATAGAGGATTTCATAAAAATATCAGAGGAAAGACAATGTGAGACCGGGTATTTATCCTGTTGGCAATCCTTGGGAGGTGATACAGAAAGCTGTGGGAAAGAGGTCTGAAGAAAAGAGGGACCATCTGTCTAGGAAAGCTGCAGACAGTGAGCCTAAAGAGACACCCTGAGAGAGAGTGGGTGAGGCATTGATGCTGCTGCTAGTGAAGCCATGCTTTCAGGCCCATACTCTAACACCATATCATGGATGCTAGACATAGAACTAGAAGATTCAGTGTTTGCCCTTCTGTGTCTTGATATTGCTTTGATTCGGTTTGTTCTCTAGTGCTTTAGAGAAGTACTATCAGACGGATGTATGCCTATGGGGGCTGTTACGGTTTGAATGTGAAATGTCTTCCATAGACTCAAGGGTCTGAGCACTTTGTCCCAAGAAAGTGGTGGTGGTTTGAATGTTGGGAAGCCTTCAAAAGGTGATACCTTAATAGAGAAAAATGAAGTTTGATAGTTTAATCCCATTTCCTGCTCCTCTGCATAAATGCAATATGACCAGACACTTCATAATCCAGCCAACATTCCTTCTCCATCACAATGGACATTCCTGTCTTATGTTGCTTCTTGTTAGGTCTTTGGTCAGAGCAATGGAGAAAGTTTTGATCCTGAGTTAGCAGCGCTATGGAGAGAGGCTGGATCATAAGTCCTTTAACCAATCCAGTAGATAAATCTAGCTATCAGGTACTGAGGGCAGATCAGAAGTAGGTTGCTTGTGATATCACTTTGAAGGGTATGTATTACTCACCTTCTATCCTGGTCCTCTGCTTTCTTGTCTGCATGTGGTGAGATGCATCCTGTCATGTGCTCTAGCTGTATTTAACACCAAACAAACTCCACCAGAATGGAGCCCATTGACAAGGGACTCATACCCTGACATCATGAGTCAAAGCAAATCTTTTCCAGTTTGAGTTTATTTGATTAGATATTTTATTACTATGACTAAAACAAACAAACAGAGCCTCAAATATGATAACCAATGACACCCATACCTTTTATAAACCTGACAAATTCTTGTGTCTCTACCAACATCTCTCAGTACTTATTTACTCAGTCATGGACCTAGTGGTTATCTGCTGAGACTGAATTAGTTAACACTGCCCAATAGGCTGGCATTCTGACAAGTTCAGTGAAGAGTCCCCAGGAGATTCCTTTGTTAGACTGAGATATGAGTGTTTCTTAGGCTTCGACTTCGTACTTGAGGGTGTAACTGCTGAGTTTGCATCCTGTTAATTTATTTTCACACCTCATGGTAGCCTTTAAAAAGATAGTCAACTGCAAGGCCACTTGAGAACTTCTGAATGAAGATAGTCAAGTGTAGCTCACAGGCATTTCCAGTACCCAAGTGCTGGTGAAGACCTCCAACCATGAGATTTGACTTTGAAAAGTATAAGGGAGACTGAAAGGAATTAAGCATTTCATCTGTTCCCTGACACCAGTGGTTCTCAATCTTCCTGTTGCTGTGGCCCTTTAATGCTGTTCTTCATGTTGTTGGGACCCCCAACCATAAAATTATTCTTCTTGCTTCTTGATAACTGTAGGTTTGTTGCTGATATACAGTGTAAATATATGATATGTGTGATATCTGGTATGTGAAAGGGATCGAGAACTGACGCTCTACACCCTTGATGGTGATCCTGGACTAAGGATTTTCAAGTCCCAATTTCCAGCACTGGTGACATCAGATATTTTCTAAATCAAATGTATTCAAGTTTCTAAAACTAAACTCAATATATGGAATATAAAGGAAGGAAGAAGGTGCACTTCCAAATGTGTAGTAGTAGTTTGAATGAGAATGACCCCCATAGGCTCATATATTTGAATGCTTAGTTAGCATAAAGTAGAACACTTTGAAAAGATTAGAAGGATTAGGAAGTGTGGCCCTGTTGGAGTATGTGTGACCTTGTTGGAGGAAATGTGTCTCTGTGGGTGAGCTTTGAGGTTTCAAAACCCCAGGTCAGGACCAGTTTCTCTGTGTCTGTATCTGTGTCTGTATCTGTGTCTGTGTCTGTGTCTGTGTCTGTGTCTGTGTCTGTGTCTGTGTCTGTGTCTGTGTCTGTGTCTGTGTCTGTGTCTGTGTCTGTCTGTGTCTGTCTGTCTGTCTGTCTGTCTGTCTCTCTCTCTCTCTCTCTCTCTCTCTCTCTCTCTCTCTCTCTCTCTCTCTCTCTCCTTCTTCCCTCCCTATCTCAGCCTACAAATCAGGATGTAGTTCTTAGCTACTTCTTTAGCACCAAGCCTACCTGACACCATGCTCCCTTCTACCCACCCACCTGCCATGATGATATTGGACTAAATTTCTGAAACTGTAAGCAGGCCCCTAATTAAATGTTGTTCATGTTGTCTCTTCACAGTAATAGAACAATGACTATGACAGGTGCTCTGATGGGACTAATACTCAAGAGCTAATGCTATGCTTAAGAAACTGATGTTTTATCATTGACCACCACAGACCACATTCCAAGGCTCTGTGACGTCCAAACCTGTGATTCACTACTGTGCCAGGATCTGTGAATACCATGCCATGGACTTTGAGTGTTTGTGCCCTTCAGCTGGTCCAGAGGAGTGCTGGAGTTTACAGACACATTGCATATATATTGTAGATAAGAAGCCAGCTACACAATGTTTTTTAAAGTATGAGGTGATATTTCTAAGTATATAAAAATGATGCTCATGAAACCATCAGGTCATTAGGGGTTGGGATAATAGGAGTCATGTGTCATCCTATAAGTCTTTCATTTGCCATCAAATGGGTTGGATTATTACTGTAAAGAGGAACAGAGTTAAAATATGGAAGAAAACATGATTATGCAATCATATTTATTATAGCACCATGCTGTGCATACCATTAAATATCAGGATATAACTAACAGTGGGCAGAATGCATGACCAGTCACTGATCCCACATGTCAGTGAGGTCATGACAGGTATTGGACTCTTTCTTAATGTCGTCACTAGACAGTTACAGGCCTATAAGGCTATATAAAAAGCTGGGCAAATATGTGGTGAATCACAAATTTCCCTGGGAACCAAGAAAGTCTCCCTTAAGGTTATAAACATAGCTAAGATCTGAAACCAGAGTTAAATTAAGGTATTGGGTTTTCAAGTGTGGTCTCTGGAGTCGGTGGTTAACATTACTCAGAACATTGTTGGAAATGCAAGCCGCTGACCCACTGAGTTTGCATCAGGGCTCTACAGGGCTACAGCCAGTGATATAGTTACAGGTTTAGTCTAATAACAATTGGCAATCTTAGATTCAGAATAGAGGACCAGAAGCTCAAGATTGTCCTCAACTCCACACGAGATCAACCGTCACTAGAGAGTGTGAACCCATCTCAAAACAAGACTAGCTGGAACAAGATTGTAGTCTCTTGCTAATGAATACATTCAATTTTTACAACCTTACTATTTTGACAACATTTTAAATTTTCTTTTTTGAGATGACATCTTTCTCTAAAGCCCTGACTGACTGCCCTGGAACCTGTTAGACAGCACATATAGTCCTTAAACTAAGCATAGTGTTCCAGCCTTAGCCTCCTACATTCTGGGATCCCATGCCCAGCCCTAATAATTTTTGAAATAAATACTATTTATTAAATAAATATAATGACATTCTTAATAATTTAAAATGTTATACAGAAAAGTAGATAATACAAGCCTCTACTTAGCGCCTAGGAACCTAAATAATAAGAAGAATATATTAGATAGGTTGGTTTGCTGAATCACACTCCAGTTTCCAATTGTTTCTTGAATGTCCTCTTTATTATTAAATGCTGAAATACAATGTGTCTGAAGGAGAATTAAAAAGACATTTTTTATTAGGCTGAGATCAGTATTTAATTTCATCAGGCCCTAGTTGGTATAATTAAAAATCTAAGATCTGTATGAAGAACAAAACAAGATAATCAATTGCTGGTCTCCAATTAACTTAAAAAAAAGAAGGTGCAATATTTCCCTTGCACAAATGTTTACACACACATTACTATTACACACATTACTATTACTATTACACACATTACTATTAAAACAGAAATGCTCACCTCTACCACTGCAAGGCAAATATAAGTAAATTGGTGGAACTTTGAAAGTTTTAGTTTGTTGCCTTGAGACTCAGGATTATGCTTACTCCATGTCTTCCCCAGAATCTGTGTTAGTTATCTCTAATAGACTTGAGACTCAGGATGACACTTATTCTATGTCTTCCCCAGAATCTGTTTGAGTTACCTGTAATAGGAAGCATCCTGCTTTCTGATCCCATCCTTCCTGCCACCCTACTTATGACAGAGAACTGTTTTGTGCAAATCATCCAATTTCTGCATTAATGGAATTCTAGGCATCTAAACTTGACAACGGGATCATATAAGGTCTTATTTGCTTTTACTTAACACATTATGACACAAAATAACTATATAAGAAAAAGAAAACAAAACCACCTCCCAATATGGGAAATGTAGGATTCCTAAGAACAAAAGTTTTTTCTCTCCCATGAACATAAGTGAGGAGCTAGTGTACTTGACAAACCTCAGCTGCCAAAGAAACCCTGGGCAGTGGCTTGCTGGTTCTTTCTCTCCTTAATTAAAACAATAGGAGAATGAATCTGGAAGGTTTATTACAATCTTAGAGGTAGGGGCTGAGAAGAAAGAATGAGCACAGTGTTCCTGTACCTGTGCTTTAGAACTTCCACATCTGGAACCCAGGGATGGAGATAAGCACATATCGTCATAACTCACATGTCTCCTGTGCTCATTATGATGCACCCACAGCTTTGTAAAAGATCGGAAAAAGACATTTTGGAGCCCCATGCTTGAGGCAGAAATAATGGGCCTGTGAGTATTGTCACGGTCAGTGTCCTGGCTAGTTTTGTGTCAATTTGACATAAGCTGGAGTCATCTAAAAGGAGGAAGCCTCTATTGAGAAAATGTCTCTGTAAGATCAAGCTGTGGGACATTTACTTAGTGGTGGACGGGAGAAGGATTCAGTCCATGGTGGGTGGGGCCATCCCTGGGCTTGTGTTCTGGGTTCTATAAGGCTGAAGAAGCCAGGGGATGCACCCTTTTAAGCCAGTAGCAGCACCCTTTCATGGTCTGTGTATCATTGCTTTGGTCATGGTGTTTCATCACAACAATAGTGACCTAAAACAGTCAGCTTGTCTGCTGTAACAAAACACTAAAGATGGAGCTACAGGGTAAGCATTTATCCCCCTGTGCTGTTGGCTACAGTGTCTAAGGTTAAGGTACCAACACAGTCAGTCTCTGGCAAGGGTGTATTCCCAGACTACAAAGGGTGCTTTCTTCTTGTAGGGATGAGGAAAGAGAGAGGAAGGCAGAGAGACCTTCTACACTTTCATCAGACTAGATCCTGACTGTGTTATCTCCTTCACTCATGGTCACTTCATAAAGTCCTGTCTCCCAATCCAGCCACCTCTGAGATTACAGATTTAGAGAATGAATCTAATGGTGGACTACCAGTCCAGACCTCAGCATGTGCTGTAATCTCAGGCTAGTCACAGTTTCTTAGTCTATTGCTTTGGAAGATCATACCATGAGGATAGACTGAGCCTGACAACCCCATAGGGTCCTTGGGAATATAATAGGAAGAGTCCTGTGTGAAAGGAGGGAGCTAGGGAAATGGGATCTTCTCATGGGCCCAGTCCAGTGGCAGTATGGGACACCAAAGGAATCAAGTCTTCCTGGTGCCCTTGCCCAATGGTTTCCACTGATCTTCAACTAGATGAGGTCTTCCTAAGTCCCAGTAACTGGGGATGAAACCATTGCACTGCACTACCCTAGATGCATTGTACTAAAAATACAGACTTTAAGTTATTTGTTTCCTCAAAAATGGACATTTAGCTACTCAGGATGTAACACACTGACTTGAAATAGTATTAAATTTTAGGATCTGTTGATGTAATTTAGGCATAAAAAAGCCAAGGATCACTGCTTGACAACATCTGTGCCTCTGAAAGACACAGACTTAGGGCTTTTTGCCTAAGTAATGTAACTAATAAGGAAAGCAATCCTATGGAGAACAGTGGGGAGACCAACTCAGGATGACATCAGAACTTCAGCTCAGTTTCTTGCAAACCTGAAAGGAAATGGAGTCTGGAGCTCTCTAATAGCGGAATCCATTAAATGACCATAAAATGGTTCCACGAAAGACCCAGGTCCATAACCGAAGGGATGGTGGAAGGACTTATGGCAGTTTGTTCATGAGAAGTTCAAGCTGATAAATGTTTGAGGTCACCAAGTGTGCTTGGATTTAGCTCTCAGCCTTTGTCAGACCATGTGTTTCAAAGTAGGAATTTCTCTGTAAAAGCTGTTGGGCCTGTGGACAACCAGTTCTGCTTTTCCCTGTGAGAAATGACTTAGAGTGAATAGCATGAGGTTTGAGGCTTGCTTTTCCTGACACGGGAGAGACCTGTTTGCCTGTATTTATTCATGTGTGTGATGGTGTTTGTTAAAGAGGTACTGTATGAAGGGAACATTCTGTGTCATCATATTGGAAGAAAAACATTAAACACAGTTGATTTCTCTTATAAATTAGCAGTCTAACATGGAATAAGATATACAACTTATACACATCTAAGATGAGTGAATATTAACAGAATTTGTGAACAAACGAACAGAAGGAAGACAATGATTTAAACATGATCTGGGAGTTGGCAGATTATCAGCAGGGCAGGCAGCAGCAGAGCCAGAGCTTTTAATTCTACTTTGGTTATGAAACTTGGGGACATTTAAAGGGTTGTGTTTAATTGATTGATAATTATCTTATATTTGATGCACAGAGTAAGCTTGGATCTAAAGGTGACCCACGCATCCGCTGTTGGCCCCTGTGACGCTGACTCGGGTGTAAACTTCTCTTCCACCCCTTTCACAGGAAGCTCTGTGGAATGGATGGGACCTGAAGTTGCATTAAGGTGAAGACAGGGTTAGAGGGGACACCGGTTCACAACGCAGGATTTGAATCAGGTAGGAAACAGCAGTCTCCGGAGTGTAAAGCCATGCGAGTGAGTGGAAGATTCTGTGTGAGGAATTTCTAACTCCTTATTAATATTTAAATCAGTTTCACAGGCAGGGAGAATAAAGCATTTCTCTTCTCTTTAATTTAATAATTCTCTGAGGGGCTGAACAAGCCTCTGAAACTTTATTAGAACAGTCATATTTTTTGCTGTATATTAAATATAAGTGATTAAAGTTGAGATACTTTCCCCATGGTATGTAATTAATTTTACAAGTATAACTGTGTGTATGTGTGTGTGTGTTCATGTGCTTTAAATATTGACTTGATTTCTTGTCCTGTTGCTATGACAAAATACTCAGAAAAAACAACTTAAAGAGAAAGGTTTTTTTTTTTTTTTTTTTTTCCTGGCTTACAGTTCAGGGGCATAGACCAACCTATCAAAGAACTAAACACAGCAGTGAGAGCTTGAAACTTGAAGCAGGTGGTCACACCACACCCATAATCAAGAGCAAAGACCTAATAAGTGCATAGTGCTGTTCAGATTTTTCTTGACTTCTGCAAGCTGGGATCCCAGCCCAGGGAATGGTTCCACCCACAGCAAGTGTGTTTTCCAATGTCAATTAATAAAATCAAGGTAATTCCCCAACAGGCATGGCAACAGCTCCATCTTCCAGGTGATTATTGTAGATCCTGTTAAGTTTCCAGTTAGCGCTATCACCACAAACAACATATTGAATTTAAGTTCACAAATAAGACCCAATGTTATATTTAAAAGCCATCTCACAGGTAAGACTGCCAAGTTCAATGAGAATGGCTGGTATACTGTGTTGTATGATGTGAACAAAATTAATTTGAAATTTAATACTGCTGTCATTGTAATTGTTAGAATAAAATATTACTCAGCTTGAAGGGTCACTGGCACATGATGAACTATAAAGGCTTTATGACTATTGAAATAGTCCGCTCACTTCTGTTCTGCTGTGTGCAAAGAGAATGGCTGCAGCTTTAAGGGTGAGCATATACAGGTGCCCATATCAAGGATGGATTTCACTGTTGCAGGCTCAACATCTACCCCAGACCCTGGTACATGGCAAATAAGTATCTGAATGAACGAATGAATGAATGGGTGGATGGATGGATAGATGAATGGATGGATGAATGAATTGATGAACCGATGGGAAAATCAGAGTCAAGAAACATAAAGTCAGCCACCATTGGGCTTCTTGTCATTTTGGTTGGGAAATAGAAGCAAAGCAGTTTGCAGGGATTATTTGACTCAGTGACTCTTCTCTCTATCTTGTCTCAGGCCTCGAGGTCCCTGGGTCGTTTACTATCATAGCACTATCATAGACAGCACTGTAATGTGAACTCAAGGTTGCTGAGCTCTGAGTTGAACATACTGAGTGGTCCCTTCCTTGACTGTAGTGGGCTTTGAGTTAGTGGGCCATGTGATCCCAACATATCATCAGCCCACATGAGACTTTCCTCCCAGGAGTCAGGATCCTCCTGCTGAGCTTGAAAATATCTGTGCTGAGGCTTGCATGGAAAGACCATGCACCAGGCACCTGAGGGTGTCCTTGTAGTTGAAAGAGGCACTATCTAGCAGTTCAAAGACAGTGGGAAGTCAGTCCAATAGCCTTGAGTCAGAAAAGACTCCAGAAATCCAGCTGTAACAGACCCCTGGAAAACACCTTATTTTATTTTATTTTATTATTTTATTTTATTTTTTCCTGAAGAATCCCTGTCAGTGCTTTGGCTAGAGACCTACTCCAATCTTAAGGACTCCTGATATAAGCTACTGAATCATCCATCATTTGCCAGTGAAACTATTATCAGTGTGATAGACTTAACTGTCAATTTGACAGAATCTAGAATCACCCAGGAGGTGGGTTTCTGGGCATGTTATTACATGAATTGGTATGGTAAGACCAATCTTGCCTGTGGGTGAGATCACTGCCTAGACAGGGATCCTGGACTGTGAATTCAGAGAGGTATCATTCACCCACCCATCTGACTTTTTGGTTGTGGATTGTGACTTCTCCTGATGGTACACTAGAATTGTGAACCCAAATCAACTTTCTTGCCAAAGGTCAGCTTTGACAAGGTCAAGGACACTGAAGAGAGACATGGAGTTGGCAATCAATCACTGAACAGATTTTTCCCTGAGGGAGTAAAACATAGTTCTCTGGGGCTGGTAAAAGAGAGGAAAAAAACCACACACACACACACACACACACACACACACACACACACACACACATTTGGTGGATGAATCAAGCTCCAACAAACTTCAACAACTTTATTTTTTACTTAGCCTTTTTATATTATCTAAGGCAAAAATTCTCTGTGCAAGAAAAAAGATTACCTCATTAGCCACATGTTACCTATTCTCCAAAAACAACCACCACAAAAATATATTCTTCAAAACAGATTAAAATCATTATATAAAAGGAAATTTTAAGAGGATTATTGATTATATCTTTTTCTTTTGAAACTTATACCTAACTGAACTTTAACCCCAAAGCAATAATTATTTTTGTCATTGATTAACAAAGTTTAAGCAAGCCAATTTATAGAAGCAAGCTTTTCACTGGGCTTAGTTGATGACAATTTGTGTTTACCAAGAAACAGGTCATCTGTCTTACTTTTGATGCCTTGTTCAGCTAAACTGGGCTAATTATCTATTCTATATTCTCATACTAATAATAGAATTATTTTCTCTTTGTTCATAACTCTGTCTTTTCTTGGTGCACTGAAATGTGTTCCCACATCCCTAGATCACAAGACCAAGGAACTCAGACCCAACCTGGAACAAATGTTGTCTTTGATTATTAGCTTGTTCCAAGCCTATTTTCTCTTCAAACACAGTTATGTGCCTGTAGAACACAAACGCTCACTGTACTCCTTTCTAACCTAAGCAGCCCTTGCTACTTTACGAGGAGGGGGCACATTTTGCTCTTAGTTCTATCTTTGTTATATTTTCCTGGTAAAATGACCTAAACCATCTCTTTAATTTTTCTTAACAACTATCCTAACTTCCTAAAACTATTTAAATCCATCCAGGAATTGTGTAAAATTATTAATTCACCCAAACAATACTACTTTATGAAAATTCGTCTTCATAATGATCTGCAGAAAATTGCCCAATAAAATGGGCTGTCTCCCAAGAAGCAATCACACTGGACTATAGGCCATGAGGGTCTCCCTCCTCACAGCCATTCATACCATGATAGACACAGGAGAACACACATGAGAAGGGTCTCCCCACAGCCATTCATACCATGATAGACACAGGAGAACACACATGAGAAGGGTCTCCCCACAGCCATTCATACCATGATAGACACAGGAGGACACACATGAGAAGGGTCTCCCCACAGCCATTCATACCATGATAGACACAGGAGGACACACATGAGAAGGGTCTCCCCACAGCCATTCATACCATGATAGACACAGGAGGACACACATGAGAAGGCACAGCAGCAACATGAAGCAACCCTACATGGCCATGCCTATCCAACATCCATCCATCCCAGCTGTGCAAAAAGGTTGGACTGTCTCCAGGAAACTCACTGGCCCACCTCAGTTCCTCCTGCATGGCGCAGACACTTTCTCTCATAAACTGCTCTTCTCCAGGCATTTTATTACAGTAATAGAAAAGGAACTAAGACAATACCCATCTGAAGACCACAACATCTACTTTCCTTCACAGTTCACGGGTAGTTGCAGTTGAGCTCATGAATTTTAATTGTCTTTTTCTCTAAAACACCACTTGTCAATTTGAAGCTCATTGAGAAAATTCCAGACCTATGAGTCATGGGCTTGGAAGAGTTACCACACGGAGACCGTGAGATCTACCCCAGCATTGTGTGATTAGACAAAACAGATGTTGCACAGGCTCACTGAAAGGTGGGGTTCATCGGCGGCAGAACACTGGTTGCTTATCCTAACAAATTCAATGTCTGTAACATTCAGTTTTGTCAAACCTTTGATCAACCATTCTTACAAGCTTATGTCTTCCTCAGTCTTCTTCAAATTAAGTGTTAAAAAGAAAACAACTAGGTAAATAAATAAATCAATCAATAAAGACAGTGTCTTGGATGCAAGTCCTCCCAGCCTTCTCAGTTAGTCTATGATGGTTTATCATGGTTTTCAAGTGGACTGGATCCAGAATTATCTAAGAGACATGCCTATGGCTGGGCTTGGAAGGGCATTTCTAATAAGGATCATTTGAGAAGGGAAGACCTTCCTCCACCCCACAGCACCGGCTGGATGCCAGAGGTGCTATCTTGCTGGGTTTAGGATGGAAGCCGAGAAATTTCACTTCAGATACAGAAGCTTTAAAATGAAAGCTTTATTCTCTGAGAGCTCAGGGAGGTGGCCAGTTCAGGATCTGAACCACTTCCCCAAAGGGGAATTGTTTAACATTTTAAAACATGTTTAAACACAAAAGCAAGGGGGGAGGTGGGAGGAGCTGCAGTGCTATCCAACTGTATTTTGACATTATGGGTTAAGCAAGAGAGTACCCATTGGATACTGGGCCACATCTAAGGCACCTGGCTCTAAGGTCCTTAATCCATTCTCCTAGACATTAAGTCCAGAGCTCAGAGTGATAAGGGGACAAAGGAGCAGGTCAGCTGCGTGTAGTTAATTAGGACATAATAGGCAATTGGTTATATTATCTGCAACTTACGTACCTTGGTTTATGTAACAGCAGTTTCTATATTCTTTACTGGTTAACAGACAATTAAGAAAACATTTGGAGACGTGAGATAGGTGTTCCTTCCTAGGCCTGGGTACATGAGCTTGTTTGACCCTGCCAACAAGATGGAAAAGTTGTCCTTGAGATGGCTGGACTCGGACAACTGTTTACAACAGAAGCTGTTCAGCTAGAGGGAAGCCCCCAGCTTCCCTAAGGCCTGGGAACCTTGAGTTTAGTTTCTCCCTATGATTAAATGGAGTCTGAAAATGAAATGGTAACACTTAGAATATGTTTTTCTTGCTTGTTCCCAACAACCTCCGGCCTTTGAGGCTGGGCAACCTGTTGTGGCTAAAGTTCCCAGGACACTTGCTAGTACTCACTTCAGCTGGGCCCTTTTGTCATTTTCTTCTTGTGACAGCTTTACCTCTGCAATGAACAGCTCTGTTTCAACACCAGCTCTGGACTGCATAATAACTAAGCAGACAGGTAAAGCCCAGAATTCTGTGACCAAGAAAGAGTTGAGAAATTACTGTAAGGTTTTATAACTTACATGCCTATTAGATTCTGATGAAGGATGGCTTCCTGAATTAAGACATTACACAATTGGAACCATTTTTGTCTAACTTCAGGTAAATGGGTGAAAACTTCAGCCTTTCCCCCCCATTTGCATAATGAGGGCTCTAGGAAAGATAGAACTAAAAAACAATGGAAGTTATGTATTCCACTGCCTGATAGCAAAACTAAAGAGTAAAAAAAGAAATTCTCCTTCCTCCTCCTCCTCCTCCTCCTCCTCCTCCTCCTCCTCCTCCTCCTCCTCCTCCTCCTCCTCCTCTTCTTCTTCTTCTTCTTTCTCCTCCTCCTCCTCCTCTTCTTTCTCCTCCTCTTCCTCCTCCTCCTCCTCCTCCTCCTCCTCCTCCTCTTTCTTCTTCTTTAATTTTTTATTTTTGTTGTTGTTGTCTTTGTTGTCTTCGTCATCAACTTCTTTCCATATTTTGAATTTGCCCCTAATTAGTGTTGAGCCCTCAGAGCTCTGAGCTCTTATTGGAGAACAAGGTGTTGCATGGACCTGTGTCATTTCTACCTTGTGAAAATGAGGCAGGAACCTTGTGTTCCATTAAGACTCAACAGGGTTTTCTGTGTGTCCAGGAGATAACCTGTCTCAGAGCTAGGAAAATATCCTTTGGCACAGAATTCAATCAAGAAGTTAGCTAACAATGTTAGCAGCATGGCTTGTGGGGTCTCTCAACTTCACATTTGTTAAGCCATGAGAGATTTAGTCCACATGTAGAGATGATCCACAGAAAATGAATGCTGTTCTTACATCATTCAACATGGGCGGGCACGCAAGCTTCTTCTAACATGTGTACAAGAGAGAAGATTGATAGTAGTTTAGGCTACTGAGAAGTCTCAATACCTTCTCTGAAAATCCCAGTGTGTCACTCTGATCCTACAGAGGCTGCACCACCCATAGAACTTATTGAATCCTGAGTGTTGAGAAAAGGCTAAGTTGGTTTGTTTTAAGTAGGGTAACCCAATAGGACTAAAGAAAGGGTCATGTGTCCTAAGATAAAGGGCTTAAGCAAATGTGATACATCCAGTTGCTGAGTGTGAACTCAGAAATTTTTAGAAATTATTTATGAAGTATATCAAAAGTGCATATGTAGTTACAGAAACCCTGGAGAATATAACAATCATAACCTGATCCTTAAGGATAACATGCTCCCTGCTATGAAAACTCCAAAAATTAGAAGTGGCCCTAAGCACTAATTCATCTCAATTTGGTTGATGTTGCTTTTAAAGAACAGAGAAAGAGGGTGGAGGAGGAGGGTGGAATGAGGCCAACTTACTTCAGGAGGCTATAACAGGAGAGAGAACAAGGATAGGAAAGAGAGGGAAATGGAAAAAGAAAGAGGGATTGAGGATTTGTGGTGGTGGTGGGGGGAGCAATCCTATTCCTGCCAATCTCAGGACAAGATTTCCAGGGTTTAGACATGCCTCAACTGGACTCTTCCTCCACCTGCTCCCTTCCCCCAATGGTTCTCTTGACCCCATGACTTAAGCCAAGTGGTAGGTGGGGCAGGATTCTTACTACAACATGATAATGATATGAATAGTGTTTATTTAATGTCATTTGGGCGCTGAATTTCCTGTATATGTGGCTATAGTGTCTACCTATAGAGATCAGATTTGCCAGAAGTTATTTCAGGGTTCAGCAGGGAACAGAGGAGAAAGAACTCGATGTCTACCCAGAAGCAAATGATTGCCCCATAAAAGCCCAAAGTTAAAGGCATCTGTGAGTTTCAAGTCACATCTGTTTTTGTAGAACATGGCTCCTTAACTTCAGACCGTGTTCTTTAGCAGTTAACCTCTTTGGAACAAAATGAGCAACTCTGGCTCGCAATGGTATCACGGTTTCGGACTTCTCCACAAGGCTGCTCCAGATGACTGGATTTGTCGGATTAGATAAACTCTATAGTTGACAAATGGGAATTTATAAGCAGTCCAATGGAGAAAACAGACTCTATTAGTGAACACAAGACTTCTGGGATCTAGAGCTGCCCAGGCTGAGAACTCACGGTTACAAGCGAGTCTGCCAATGCCCCACTGTGAACACCCTGCTTCACTCCAGTGAACTGTATTTCTAGGAAGGAAAAGATCAGAATGCCTGTATCCAATGTCTCTTGTGAGTGAGATTCCATCCCACAATGGAATATCCCCTAGGAATAGAAAGAAGTTCCTCCTTGCCAGTCACTGGAGAATCGGACGAGAAGGCCATCAGCCTCAGCAGAGTGAAGGGAGAAGACAGTGTCAACAACAACCCCTGTTGGCTCTGACCTGTCTGTGGCTTCAGCTGCTGCCCAGAGTTTTCAAACCCGACGAAAAGACATCTCAGTCCATTCCTTCTGTGGGCATCTTTCTCCTCTGCTGCTGGTTTTATCTGGAGCACAGCACTTTGTGCTGATGAGGCAGGGCAGACAGGCTGTACCCACTTGCTGTCTGCTGCCTGATGAGGCTTGTTCACAGTTATGGGAAGACCTGCTTCTGGTATGAATGCTGTTTCTATGCATTCTGCTCTCAGGCATTACTCACTTTTCTACATGATGGGACTAAGATCCTTTGCTGGCTGAGAGCCTAGAGCCCCCTTTTAACCCTCTAACCTTCCAGTCTCTGACATGACTGGCAAAGGCACAATTGTCCTTCAAATTTAAATGTTGCTTGTGCTCCAGAGACAGCCTTTGAGGGTTCCTGGGAGGCTATCAAGTGTCCAGACAGATGTGTGAGTCTTACCTTCCCAGCATCAGGGGTCAGTTCTGCCTGATCTGCTACAGCATCAGAGACCTTAGCAGTCTCACCCTTGGCCACCCTGGGGATGATTTTTCTCCTGCTTCATTGTCTTCCTCCTTATGCATCCAAGGATCACATTCTGATTGCACACAAGCAAATGCAGATGAGAGTCAGGGCCTCAGTCCTGCTGTGGAGGTGGAGGCAGAGCTTCCTTAGCTCCCCCACCTTTCTCTGAATGTTCACTATAGGAAGCATGAAATTGTTCCATTGTCAGCTTTTGGGGAAAAATGCATACAGATATAAAGGTTAAATAAATCCCCCTGGCTAACTTTTGGACATAGGAACGTCATTCTTCAGAATCCAGGAGCTAGTTGTCTGGAGAGTCAATGTCCAGTATGGCAGTATGCAGGCTCTGTGGGAGGTTGGAGCCTGACTCCAGGGAGGGCCTGGCCTGGCATTTCAAGATGATTTTGTGCCATAAGGACATGTAACCTGTATCTGTGGATCAAGCCAGTTAGTGGGCACAATGTTACTGCAGTTTTTAGATAAATGTAGGCTGTGTGGTTTGTGCAAATAGCGCCATCTCCGGTCCTTTGCCCTGAGAACTGACTACTGTATGTCCTAACTATTGTACCACTATAGTACATGTGCACTTGGCAGAGGCTGTCCCTGTTCATCTGCACAGAAAAGCAAGAGTCTTTGATGACTTTGCAACTGTTTAGTGGGTTCCCTGTGATGCACAGCACATGCTATTTTCATGCTTATTCAGTATCATAACACGGCTTTTCTTCATGTTATGATATTGAATAAGCAGCACTGTTGCCATGGAAATGATTATGGGTGGGTGAAGATATTTGTGGTTTTGATTATATAGTTTTTTTCTTTTCAGCACCTGTTTGTTTAATTGTCTGTGTCTGCATGTTTGCTCACGGGTGTGGAGTCTAGAAGGCAATTTATGGGAGTCAGTTCTGTCTCTCATGTAGAGTCCAAAGAAGTGAGCTCAGTGGCCAGCCACCCTATTCCGTGAGACAGCTCGCTCATGGGGTAGATATTTTTGTACTAGTTTGTCATCGTCCTGCTTTGGAAGAAGCATGGAGAACCACACTGAGATGTTTCTAAGCTGTGAACACACACTCAGTGAAAACATCCACTACCTGCAGTTCAGTGAAGTGGGGTTCTTAGTGGAGCTGCACACAAGTTCCCCTCCTACAACAGGAGATGGACCTGATTTATGGCACTATGTGCCTTTAAGGAGATGAGCCAAGGGCTCCTAACTCCTTTCACTAAGCACAGGCTAGCACAGCTGTAATGCTGACTCTATAGCTTGGACAGTGTGCACCATGTGTGGCTATTCATCTCCTCATATTGCCACCTGAGCCTCTTTAAGACCATACTCAGCGTGATCATTCTGATGTCTCGTATCATCGCTGTTTATCAGCTAAGCTCCCCGTGTCAGTGACAACCACTTCTGAAGGTCTGCTGTTCTTAATCCTTATTCAATAAACATGGAACATAGAAAGTGCGAAGAAGGAATTGAGAAGGGAAACAGAGCCTCTGAGTAAGGTTTGTGCCCAGTTGTCCATGGTGTGCTGGTGACAGGCACTTGGGAATAACAGAAGCAAATTCAAAAGAGAGGATTTTCTGAGTTTCCCCTTGAATGATTCACCCCTTTCATGGAAACCATTTATTCATTGAGAACTAGAAGGCTGTTGGTCCCCCACGCACAAGAAGAACATAACGAGAGGAAGGGATTCTTTGTCACGCTAATGTTTTTTAAAGCCATTTGGGAAGCTGGGGACCCTGCTTGTAAACACTTTCACATGAAGCTGCATGTTTTTATGTCATTTTGTAGCATCCTCTTCCCGTGCACAGGATGCCATTCTTTAACAGCAGAATAATAAAGTAAGGCGTTAGTCAGTACTTGCATAAAATTTTGTAGTTTGGTAATTGCATGAAATTTTCATAATGATCCCTTCTTTAAAAATAAGCAGCACTTGATTTTCATCTTTGGGAAATTCTGTGAAACTCAGTGTTTACTGTTCCCGCTTTGTGAAGTGCGCAGCATGCCTGAGATCTTGGTATTGAGCTGTGTTTTCAAAATGATTGAATCTCTAAAGCCTTCCTAATGTGATGACGTTTATAACATTCTCAATTATATTTCCAGCATTAACTGCTTCTCAGCCCATTGAAATGGCAGATGTACTTTTATACCACGCAGTGATCAGGGTCTCACACCATGCTCCTTCACCTTCATTGTCAGTATGCCCGGATTTTGGAATCATCCAGGAAACATGCCTCTGAACAATGTCTCTTGGGGTGTTTCTAGAGACCTCTTACTGAGGAGGGAGGACCCACTCTGAAGTGACTCCTGAGAACTGCAGAAGCAGTGGGTTGAGAGACAGGAAAATGAGCCCACACTTATAAGACTTTCTGTCTTGTCCTCGTTTTTTAATTAGTTATTTGAGAAGTTCATAGGATACATTCTCGTCATGTTCACCCACCTCTTCCCACTCTTCTAAGATCTACCCTCCTACCCTCCCTTCCCTATCCACCCAACCTTGTGTTCTAGTTCTCTCTCTCTCTCTCTCTCTCTCTCTCTCTCTCTCTCTCTTTATATATATATATATTCAAAACCCATCTAGTACAATTTGTGTTGACCATATACTTTTGGCCGTGTTGGCAACCTACTAGGGGCTACAACCTTAAAAGTACTGACTCTCCATTTTTCTGCAGCTTCCAGTTGCAAAGAGCTTTGTGGTAAGGGATAGGACTTCATGCCCACATCCCCTCTCATGCTGGCTTGGGCAGAACTTGTTCATGTTGTCTCAAGTGCTGTGAGTTCAGGTACCAATGACATGGGAGCAATCAAGCAGGACTTAAGTCCTGCTCCACAAGTTGAAGCTAATACTATCATGTGGAGCCTAGAATCTGGAATCAGAGAGATCATAGGAGAAGATGTATGACTAATTTTTTAAATTTAATTAAGACTTATAGTCTGCTGACTTTGATTCCACTCCACGGAGAGGCATGATCACCTTCCCAGAAGTGCTTCTGTCTTTACCTGAAAGGTGGGAAGAAAATGTGGAGGTAGGGTAAAGGGAACACTCAGAGGGAAGGAAATGAAGGTAGGTTTGACTAGAACACATTATATGCATATGTGAAATTCTCAATAAAAATCAGGACAAATAAATAAAATTTAAAATGTATTTGTCAGGGCTGCAGAGATTGTGAGAAGCTAAGAGCTCTCGTAACGTTTCTATTTGCTCTCATAGATCCCTGGTTTGGCTTCCAGAACCCACAGAGTGACTTTCAAACCACCTCCTCATTTGTTCCCTTTCACTTCCCAAATATGTCCCTTGTACTTGGATCTCTCTTTCAAAGACTTGCAAGGGAGGCCGGCTTAGAGGTTAAAAGAACAAAGAGTTGTTCTTCCAAAAGATCAAGGTTTGATTCCCAGCACTGACATGGTGGCTCACAACCATTTGTAATTCCAGTCCCAGGAGATCCAACATCTTCTCTAGGTACTTCACAAATGTGGTACACGTAAGTAAAGCACCATAGGCATAAAATAATTTTTAAGAAGTAATGTAGGTGGAAACATACATTATTTGTCTTTCTGAATTCATCTGACTTCACTTAATGTGATTATTGCTGGTTGAATTCGTTTTCTCGCAAATGACACGATTTTATTTTTCTTTATGGATGAACACTATGTGTGGTGGAGGGAGGCAGCCATATGACACATATTTCATGTGTGAAAGTCAGAGGACAATGTGTGGGAGTTAGTTCTCTCCTCTCACCAGACTCAGGTCTTCAGGCTTCCCAGCAAAGAGTCTGCCTGCTGAGTCCTCTTGGCAGCCTTGTTTGTGTCTTTATTCACTGTTCCATTTGTGAACACCTAGGCTGATCAGTGGTGGCTACTGTGAGTTTTGCTGTGATGAGCATGGGTATTTGGGTATCTCTGTGGTGTCCTCCTTTGGATCCCCTTAGGGGCATTCACAGGAATGAGCAAACTGATTTAGTTCTAGGTTTTTGGTTGTCTGTGTGTTTTTGTTTTTTGAGGAAACTCCAACTTATTTGCATCATGGCTGACCTAATTTGCATCTTCACAAACAGCCTTTATTTCATTTTTAAATGTGTTGGAGAATTTTTTGTAGTCTTTATTAGCAGTGTTTTGTTTCAGGGTTTGAAATACCTTAGTTCTTGTCCTACTGGCCTTCTGGATTTCTGCAGAAGTCTGTTGTCATCTCTATAGAGGCTCATTGTGAGTCACTTGGCACTTGTCTCTGGCAGCTTTTAGTGTTATTTACTGTGGTGGTTTGAATGAGAATGGTCCCCATAGGCTTATCCATTTGAATACTTGGTCCCCAGTTGGTGAAACTGTTTGGGAAGGATTAGGAAGTGTGGCCTTGTTGGAGGAGGTGTGTCATTGGGGGTGGTCTTTGAGGTTTCTAAAGCCCTCACCATTAGCCCTGCCTAGTGTTTGTGAATAAGATGTAAACTCTCAGTTACTTCTCCAGTTCTATGTCTGCCTGCCTGCTGCCATGCTCCCTGCCACAGTGGTCATAAACTCACCCCTGAAACTGTAAGCCCCAGTAAACGTTTTCTTCTGTAAGTTTCTTTGGCTGTGGTGTCTTTGGCTATCATAGCAACAAAAGAGCAGCTAACACATTTGCTTTCTGCTATTGCATTTTAACCTCTCACAGGACGTGGACAGGTTATTTCTGCACATGTCTGTAACTCCACATCATTTCTGTAGCTGGGTGCCTATTTTCCCTCCTAGATTTGAGATTTTATTTTGCAAAAGTTTTAATTGAGTACTTTTCTATGCTTTCATCCTGGATCTCAGTTTCCTCTTCAACACCAAATTTTGTGAAGGTCATCTCTAATCATGTCCTAGTGGCCCATATACTGTAAACCATATTGCTAATTATATTTTCTTTATTGTTGCTTCAGTATAGTCATTCTTCAGCCTTGTTGTCAAGCCCTGATACTCTTTCTCCTGCCTGCCCTGGTATATTGATGATATTTTCCACTAATAAATAAAGCAAAATGTATTTAATGTATTAGCCATTCATTTCCAATATTTCCATTTGGTTTTCTGTCTGAATCTCTCTAATCTCTGTTTTTCTGTTTCTCTGTCTCTCTCTTTCTCTCTCTCTCTCTCTGTGTGTGTGTGTGTGTGTGTGTGTGTGTGTTAGCTTCCTACCATGTCTCGAATTTACTTCTTTCATTTTTGTTATGTGGCTTCTCTTTGAGACCACTGAATATTCTTGGAATCAGAATTTAACTCCATTGTCTGGTGTTTCAACCATTCCAATCTATTCAGCTACTGGCTTTGTAAGAGTTTTATCTTGAGTTTTCAGCTTTGTGTTTCTACATTATGATTTACACTTTCCATTGTGGTTGAGATCTCTTCCAGTTCTCTGTGGGGCTTTCTTAATGAGCAGCCTTTTCATGAGGTCTCAATTTGCAGTACTATTCAGAAGGGAGAAAAACCTACAGTCATTATAGCAATACCACCTAACCACCCTTTTCAAGGCTCCCAGTTACCCTCCCTGGGCCAGCAAGATTTATTCTCTGGGTGGTTCCTTCTTCCCTCTCAGTGCCTTTCTGTCCAGTTCTTCTCAGCTGTGGTAACAATTATTTCTTCTCATATTCCCTTGTCCTTTCTCTGCTTTTGCTCCTTATGGAATTTCACAAAATCTTTTAAATAATATGCTTTTTATTTTTATGCCTGTTTTTATTTTGTTATTTATAACCCCCTGTGTTTTAGTAGGGCATGCCCATATGTACACAGGTGTGAGACCATCCACTGAAGTGTGAGCAACCCACCAGCATTCCAAAGGAAAAGAACTCTTCAGTCCTTGGCTGCTGTCAACTACCAAGAGCTTCTCAGATATGGGGGTCAATCTGTGGGCATCCAGCACCTACTGGAATTTAGAATGGTTTATTTGTGTTCAGCTTTTGAGAAGTTAGACACAGCTCCTGTGAGTGGGTGCCACAGCTATGTCCTGTGCAGTGGATGGCATTTCATAACTCTCCTCATCCGGCAGCTCTTACACTGGTTCTGACCCGTCCTCAGGAGGTTCCCTGGGCCCTGATGGCGGGCAGTTGATGCGGATGACCCACCCACAGCTGAGCGTCCAGTTACTGGTACTCAGCACTTTGATAAGTTTTGAGTCTTTGTACTAACCACTGCTCACTGCGAAAAGTGGCTTCTCTAAGCAAAGTCAAGAGCAGCACAAATCTACCAAGTAAACCTAGAGATTGTCCTTCGACAACAACTTACCAAAACAGCTGTGGCTATTCTCCCATCTAGAGCCATGAGCTCCCCGGTCATGGGCTTTTGTGCAGGTTTATAGAACCAGGAGTGATGTGTCTCTGCCCGAGTCTCATGGGAAAAAAAAAAGTTTAGCCGGGCAGTGGTGGTGCACGCCTTTAATCCCAGCACTTGGGAGGCAGAGGCAGGCGGATTTCTAAGCTCGAGGCCAGCCTGGTCTACAGAGTGAGTTCCAGGACAGCCAGGACTACACAGAGAAACCCTGTCTCGGAAAAAAAAAAAAAGAAAAGAAAGAAAGAAAAAGAAAAGAAAGAAAGGAAGAAAAGAAAAGAAAAGAAAAGAAAAGAAAAGAAAAAGAAAAAGAAAAAGAAAAAGAAAAAGAACCAGGAGTGAAATGACTTCTCTGCAGCTGGTTTTACATCTGGTCAGAAAGTAGTTGGTTATTCCCCCTAACCTACACACCACTGTAGCACCAATGGGCACATCTTGCCATCAGGTCACTGTTATAGGATGCTGGTCCAGCCCTGGATAAGACAAATGATGTCTTTTCTTCCCCATAAGTCTGCCTACTGCCTTCCAGCACGATGAAACCTGGTCAGTTAGTAGAGATTTTCCTGGTCAGTTTGAATTTGGTTTTCTATGTATTGTATACAAAATGAGCTAATGTTACCTTTATGTTAAGATTTTTATCATCTAGTTATAGTAGGAAACCAAGAGCAATGGTATTATAAAGTGTTATTTATATGTGTCTCTTGGTCTCCCCGACCAATAATTTGTATTGAAGTATCTTATGCCAGGCATTGAGATTTTCAATTGATTAACCTGTGTCTTTGAGAAAGGGCATTGTCCACTTATACAGTGTGTTTCCACTCAAATTCCCTTATAAAAAAACTCTATCTATCTATCTATCTATCTATCTATCTATCTATCTATTGTCTATCATTTATTTAATTTTAACATATTTTAATATTATATATGTAATATTTAATACATAAAAATTAAAAATAGCTTACAAGTACTGAATTTCCATACAGCTTCTTCAAGCATACTTAGTCTTGTTTAGTCTTCTCCCCAATCATCCATCCCCACTTAAATATTTAACAACAAATATATCACTCTCTCTTTTGATTCACATGTGTTCTACTGTCCCATCTAATTGAACTTTTAAAGTTTAATCTCTTCATCATTCCACTGACTTGTGGAAGTCAAAATAGTATACCTGCCATGAAAGGAAAGCCAAAATTCTTGTGTTTTTATAAGGGGGAATAGTAAGACCCATGAGTAGATTTTTGATTTTTATTTCTCAAGTGGAAACTCAAACGACAGGGTACAGTACAGTCAGTCTGTACCTGTTGTTGATTGTCTTTAGGGCAGGGTCCTATGTCCTGGCCATCATGCTAATGCTATAGATAGGGTTCCACAAGGATTAGGATCCAAGAACAGAGTCAAAAGAACCATGCTGCAGGTCAGGTGGCTTTAGATGCCCATGGGCCATCAAAGGCTATGTCTATTGAGCCTGTGTGTCTACTGGACTCACTATAGGCCATCATAATACAGAGTCTTGGGCTCAACTTCCCCATCTCTTTGCATTTGCACATGAAGTCCATAAACACCAAGACAAATCCTTGACCTGGGAAACTTATGCTTGGATGAAAGAGGCAGTTAGCCAATCAGGAGCCTATTGCCTGCTAAACATGGCATACACTAGACCCTGTATGGGTTTCAGTATTTTATTAGAATGACTGTAGCACTTTATGACACAACTTAATACACCTGGACATTGTGATGAGCTCTCCAGCAGGTGGATTTTATTCTAACAATGTAGAAGGAGCCTCATTGGCATAGGTATGTTCTTCTTTCAGTCCTTTCTCAAGTTTCAGGATCCATCCAACAAGCACCTTCAGGGTCAATGAAGACCTTTCAGGACTCCAGGGTCAGCAATAGAGTTTACAGCAGATAAGAGGCAGGACCCAGGTGCCCCATTGTTACATAATGCCTCCATCCACTCTTGCTTTTGCTCCCACTGTGTTCTTTTCAGCCAAGAGTGCCATTTTACAAATGCCAATGGAGGAAGAGAAAGGCAGAGGACAAAATGGTGTAATGTCACTGTCCACAGAATCGAACTGTTTACTCCTTCCATGGTTGACACCTGTCAAAATAGTTTTCTTCCTAGATACGTCCCTGATAAAAACAGTTACTAAGCACACTGAATTTGTGGATGTATTTTTGAACAGGGAAAAATAAGGTAGAAATCATGAACAATTGGAATATTTACTTCAAAAGCCAGTGCAAATGAAATGGGAAGGACTCTTGCTTTGCCGCACTCTTCCCATACGATTACTGTTACAGAGTTTGGGACCCTGGAATGAAGACCACAGACTCAATCTAATTTTAATTAAAAGGTGTTTTGTTTGCTGCTTGCAGGATGACAGCTTTAAAGCCAAGGCTCAGGTATGCTGTGCAGGATGGGTGTTTTAAAGGTGAAAATGGCAAGAAGACTTTCATATGTGCACAAGCAGAAAGGTTGTCTGTTCTGCCAAGGTAAGGAATTAAGGTGACAAAACAGTCCTTGAGTGTCTGCGTAAGCAAGTTACAGAAGCCAAAACAAATGGTGTTCAGTTGTAAAAGTCCTAATTATAATAAAGCAGGTGGTTATGTCTGCACACTTCTGGGAGGGGTGTCACCAAATCAGGGTTGTTTGCTAGGAACTCAACTTCTAGGAATTGGAGTCTAGGACAAACAGTCATCAAACGCTAGGATGGAGACCTACCAGGATGGATACCTAGCACACAATTGAGTTTCTCTGGCCATCACAATTATTAGTGATGGGAAATCCCTAATAAAATATGTCTTGACTTGCCAGAGTTTGAAAATTCCTGGAATAGCAACTATTTAAAATGCTGGTAATAAAAGCAGGCCTGAACCAGGGAGTTTCCCTTTGGCTTGTTGAACGATCCCCACAGAACCGCCCTTGTGCTTCTTCTGTATATTTTTTTCTTTGCTTGTTTTGTAGTTGTTTTGTGTATGTGTGTGCGTGTTTATATCTGTGTGAAAGAGTACACATATGCATGTGGGCATGTATGTACTTATATGTTTGAGTGCTGTATGTGCTGTGTGTATGTGTGTGGGCTGTGTGTGTGTAAGTATGCTGTGTGTGTGCTGTGTAGGCTGTGTTTGTGCTGTGTGTGTTGTATGTGCTTTGTGTGTGCTGTGTGTGTGTTGTGTGTGTGTGCTGTGTGTGCAATGTGTGTGCTGTGTGTGTTGTATGTGCTTTGTGTGTGCTGTGTGTTGTGTATGTTGTATTGCTTTGTGTGTGTTGTGTGAGTATGCTGTGTATATGTGCTGTGCTCTCTCTCTCTCTCTCTCTCTCTCTCTCTCTCTCTCTCTCTCTGTGTGTGTGTGTGTGTGTGTGTAGGCCATGGAATGGGCAACTTTAGAAAACATTCTTTAGGTGTCATCCATTTTTATATTTAATACATGCACTTTTGCTGCTCTGGAAATCACCAAGCAAGCTAACCAGGAAGCTCCTGAGATGCCCATGTCTCCACCTTCATAGAGATTGGACTAGAAGCCTTCCACAGTGCCCAGCTTTTCCTTGTTTGTTGTTTGTTGTTTTGCATTTCAAGACAGGGTTTCTCTGTCTAACAGAGCTCTAGCTGTCCTAAACTCTTTTTATATAAACCAGGCTGGCCTCAAACTCACAGAGATCTACCTGCCTCTGCCTCCCGAGTGATGGGATTAAAGGTGTGTGCCACCACACCCAGCTAGTGCCCAGCTCTGTGAATTGCACTCAGGTCCTTGTGAGTATAAGGCAAGCATTTATCTACTGACTTGTCTCCCCAGGCCTCTTTGTTTGTTTTTATTATCATTCTTATTAAGATAAGTTTATATACTTTAAAGAAAAATACTATGCAATATACTTTGAATATATAACCTTGGAATAAGTATAGTCCTAAGTCAAATTTATTGCCAACACTGCCAATATGATAAGCACCAACTCAGTGCCATGAACCTTCCTTGATATCCCTTTCCCAAGCAGTATCTTTTTCCAGCATCCCTTTCCCAGGATTCTATGCTCAGCTTCTCTTTTTCAGCATCCGATTCTCAGCAATGATGCCAAGGCTGCAATGTGGTGATGGGTAAAGTCCGGTGTAGAGTTTTGAAGGGACTCTATCCAGCCTCAGTAGCTCAGCACGAGAGTCTAGGGCTCCATCAGCAATGAAGATGAGGAGAAAAACCATCAAGATGTTTCTAAGGAGACAGAATGTACTCATAAAAGGTCACACAGGAGCTGACATAGTGGATAAGCTCTCTCCAGGCTTGTCAGCTGGTATAATGCAGCTCAATTTGGTAATTTAAGTTTGAACACTGTAACTTTATAGACAAGATAAGTGGCAATATATTAGTGCTAGGAAAAGCTTTCTATAGTTCTTAGGGTGCAAATTGGAGGCTCCCAACATGTACCCGTGAGTCAATCTGCCCCTAATGAGGGGAAAGCAATATTTTTATAGCAAAATTTGCTTCAATGAATATTAAAATCAAAGCCAGTTATATGTGATGTCTACAGGAAATGTGTAAAACAGGCTGAGCCTGGTGTACGAGCCTAGAACTCCTGCACTTAGGAGGTAGACGAAGGGGGGCAGAAGTTGAAGGTCATTTTTGGCTATAACACAGTGAGTTCAGAACCAGCCTGGGGTATTTCAGACCCTGTTTCAGAAGATGGCACAGGAGCTGGGGTGTAGGTTAGCTGGTAGAGTGTCAGCATCTTGTGGATGAGGCCCTGGGGTTCTATTCCCAACACTGCATAGACTTAGCCTAGTGGTACACAACTGAAACCCAGCTCTGCAGTGAAGGCAGAGAAGATCAAGAGTTTCAGGTCATCTTGGCTGCATAGTGAGCTTGAGACTAGTCTGGTCTGTGTGAAGCCCTGTCTCAATAAAGTCAACCAATCAACAAACAGAAACCAAGAAAATCAATTAGGATTCTGAGAGAAGTGGCATGATTTACCATAGTGTAGGAACTTCTATGAACATACATTTGTTTTCATATATGCTTGCTTTGTGTGTTTGCTTGTAAAAACGATTTAGGGTGTTAAAAGGTTGGGTTCAGTCTTCCTATTTCTGCTCTACAGAGAATGCTGCTTGCAAGCTCTGGGCTGTGTGTGGTGTAACAAGAGAGAGACATTGGAAAGCGTCACCTCCATGTCCTACAGTGAGATGGGAGGGACAGAAGGCCAGGAAGGAGCAAAACAGCAGGTGGGGAAGGACCCACATGTAGATCTCATGGATCTGGAGCTCCAGAGTGACTTCTCTGACCTTCTGCAGATCAGAAGCAATTAGGAAGGTCTCGAGAACACTCTAAAGAGGGAGTTTTCCTCTGGAGAAAGAAGGGACCTGCTAAGCTGGCTTCCAATCAGTACACAAAGGTGCTCACAGACAGCAAACTTTCTCTACACTTTTGGGTGCATCTTTTACCCTTAGTGTGTGTGTGTGTGTGTGTGTGTGTGTGTGTTCTCCTTCTGGGGTTCTGAGGATGGAACTAGGGTCATCAGGCTTGGCAGTAGGTACATCTACCTGCTCAGCCACATAACTGTTTCCATTTACCATCTCCACAACAGAGGTTCCATAAAAGTCAGGGACACAGTGACCTTAGCATCAGGGACATTTACATCACCTCTGACCAAGTGTCCAACACTGCGGTAGAAGCTTGTTCCTCAGAGGTTCCCAGGAGACCTTCTTTTAAAGAACAAAGCTACAGGAGACCCCACTGTGATTCTTCTTGCTAGAAAAGATGTTTTCTGATAGTATGAACAGTGGATTCCATGCTGACCACTGGTGTGGAGCTGTTTTCTGAGTTCCAACACAAGCTTAGCTTGGAGCTGGAATTCTCCGAAGTCACAGAGCTACTCTGCTCAGGCTCAAGCCGCCTACTCAGGCAGCCAGAGACACTGGCCCTGCCACCCACGAGGTACCCAGGAGAAAATGAGACTCTAATGTTTAAAGATTATCCAATAGCTTTATATATTTGGTAATGCTCAAATAACAAGATGCCCACACAATTAGAAGTGTAAACCAATTAACTAACCTAGATATAAGATGTTTACCCAGGGTTGCTCCCCGATAGATTCGTGGTCTCCATTGCTCCTACATCTCTGCCTCGTTCCTAGCTCCTCCTCTTCCTTCTCCTCTTCCTCTCCTTACTCCTTCTCTTCCTCTCCTTACTCCTTCCACCTTAGCTCCTTCCAACTTTCAGGGAAAATATGCCCCTACAAATTAATCTGAAAGACTGCCTGGTCCACCTTGCAAATATCTCTGGCTTAATAAGGATTAAGCTTTCCTGAAGCAGGATCATCTGCAGGATCCTGCATCACTTAACCACATTTTTTTTTCTCTCATGACCTCTGACCCAACATGAACCATGTAGAGAGACTGAAATTAAAAGATACTAGTTTTGATGCTTGTAGAGAGTTCTGGCTCTAAATTTGGAAACATTGGTGTGGCTCTGCAGCCAGCCCTGTTGGTGAGGAACATACCTGTACCCTGCACTAATACCCCAGGGTCTTGCACTTACCTCTCAGAATGTATCAGCCTCTGTCCCCCTGGCCTAGATGTCTCTTGCTCTGTTCTGAAGCATTTTGGACTCACTGATGAAAGTGAGCAAGCACCCCAGACAACTTAAAGGGAAGGGCTAGAAACAGGGTAGTATCCTGAGGATCTCATTTGGTGTTGTGGAGGTCTTACTTTGGGTAGGATTCTTTCTGCATCCATCAGCCCAGAATGCAACATGTGTGTGCATTGGCTTAAGGTCTTTGACCGTGAAAAAATCTTTTTCTTTGACTGGGAAAAAATCTCAACAGGAAAAAGCTTATAGGAGGTAAATATACATTTATTTTTCTTTCCTTTGGAAATAGGTTAATACTTTTGGAAGAATTACAGAATTGTGTCTTCTGACAATTGACCTTGAAATACTTTATTTAAAGTATTTAAAATTAGAGTCCATACCTCCCTTTTAATGGTAAGCTGATATTCAATAAAAACAGCTGAAGCTACAGGCCACTTTTGACAGAAAGGGAACATCAGAAGGTCATGTCTGCAAATCCCTACTCTACCCAGAACACAAGACAGGAAGTCTTTTGAGCCTGGTTTTCACATAGGTCAAAAAAAGAGAGGGGAGATGTGTTAAAGGTGTCATGGAAGAAGTGGAAAGGAGGAGGTCACCATGCTAGCAGAGGCCTTGGCCTTAGATACTGTGGAAAACGCAGTCAGGAGATGAAGGCGGGTCCACAGCACTGAACGAAATGAATCTGCGAAGAACAATGATTTAAAGTAGGGAGAGGAGGGTGGGTGTGGGAATACAAACATGCGTTATCCCAGCAAACAGAACACAGGCAGGTTTGAGCAGGTGTTCAGATTATGGTCAAGGACATTCTTTAAGGTAGAAGAATGCGATTTAACGGATACAGCATGCTTTTAAGAAAATTCTGATTTGTACCATTTTTCCCTCTACTCTCCTAGTCAATCTATAAATTTCAGATGCAGTTAAGCCTTTCAAGGAGTCCTGGGCAAAGTGTCTCTTTCACAGAGAAGAGAGTAATTTAAAATTTCCAGCTTCTTGACAGCTATAACATTCAAACTGGCGGGCAGCATCTGACATATCCACAGAGGTGTGGTCCACGGGGTACAGCATGACCAGACCTATTAGCTCTGGTTAGCCTTTGTTGAATTCGGACAGTAGGACCTCTAGGCTTGCTAATACAGCACAGTCAGACTGTTCATATTCCAGCTCCCCTCCCCTGCCTGTTCTCAGTGCTGCCAGAACAGAACTGCCCGCTGCGGCCTAAGAAATCTGTCTTCCTATACAGTTCTGTATTCCTGGCCATAGATACAGACCCATTCTACAGCATGTGCAGGGTCTTCCTCTGAACACTGGGCCTTACCTAACCTTTGGGACTGATGGTGAGTCCATCTTCTCTTTCTGCCTCCTCTTGAAAGAATAATGATGCCCCACTAGGATGAGGTATTCTTCAGGGCCAAGGCATTGCATCTATATACTTAACAGTGTCAAGAAAGATCGTAGGTTCTTCACACAATACTTAATTGGCTTCTTCCTGGGACATTATTTTTAGTTAGAGAATATATTTAGATGAACTGAAGAGCCTTCAAATAATATGTGGCCTTTAATAGTTTTATACTGAGCTGCATAACGGAACCTCAGTTTTATCAGATGAAAATGTATACTGTGCTAATCCAATGGCCATTTCTGAATGCACGTGTAATTATTCATCTGTGCACATGTACTTTATAGTCACTATCAAATGTTCTAAAATGAAGCAATTACTGACAAACTTCGATTGTGACAGAATCCCTACCTATATTTGTGTCCTGAAAAGACTGTGAGATTGATTAAAAATTCAGGATGAGCCTGTAGAGTGCTGAAGATGAGGATTTCCTTGCAGTGTTTGATGGATGGAACTCCTCTGATAGAAGTTCCTGATTAATCTCTTGCAGCTGGAGATTGGTCCAAATAAAACCTGGCCTAACTGTTGAGTAATCAACCATTTATTCAATTTATCATTTGTTCCACAAACCCTGATGACCTTATGTGTAGGCCGTACTTAGGTCTGAGGTTTCAAGGACAAAGCTGTCAATCATCTTCTTTTGAGAGTATAATAGCATCATGGGGGAGATGGCAATTTTCGTAAGATTCTTAAACGGCATTATAATTGCTAAGCAGAGATGTACTGATTGACAACTAAAAATAGAACACCTCCATTATGGAAGCATCCCATGCTTAAGAGTAGAATAATTATAGTAGAATAATTTGGTCAGAGTTCTTAACTCATCATGTTAAGGACTCGTTTTTATTTCTGAGTCAAGTGTGGGAGAAACAGCTAAGTTGCATCATTTTCTGTAAGGAAATCGATTCATGGTCTAGGCACTCATTTCCCAGTAGCCATTTCATGTTGCACATGTTTACACTGTAGAATGATATGTGTGTTTATTTAGTTAGTGTTTAAATGTGTCTGAGTGTTTGTCTACATGTATGTGTGCAACACATGTGTGCCTGGTGTGCTCCAGGGCAGAAGAGACAGTTGGGTTACCTGGAACTGGAGTTCTTTGTAAGTGCTTTTGCCCAACTCATCAAGTTCAGTTGTTCCTTGTATTCTTAGGGACAGGCATTATGTTTTTATGTTTTGGGCAACTATTGTTGCTTAGAGAGGGAGTTGGTCAGCATAGGTAAAATGGAATCTGAAGTCAAAATGGCGGTACTTAAGACAAGCTCTTTTGCCTGCGCCCAACAATATGTAGATCTTCCCTTGGATTCCTTGTTTTGTTTGATAACTTGGAGTACATCTGGAAAACAGGAAACTAGAAAGCAGTCATTGTGGGGGTTAGTGCATTAAGGGCAGGTTGGATAGTAGAATACAGGTAAAATGGAAGTAGAGAAAGAGAATACTGGGGTGGAAAGGTATTAGATCATTTCTTGTTTGAATTTCTAAATTCTTCCACATCTCCTCCACAAATCAGTTCTAAAAGCCTGAGGACCAAATGGTCAGGTATAGTAACAACAACAACTACACTCCTGGTACATCAATTATCTATGTTACTTTTGTATCTCTGTGATCAGAATGCCTAAAAGAACAAACGTACAGCAGGAAAGATTTATTTTGTCCCTCGATTATAGAAAGTCTTCATATATCACAGTGAGGAATCATGGCAGAGTTTATATCTGCAGAAGCATGTGGCTGTGACTTCTTACGTTTCCGTGGACCAGGAAGGATAGAAGACACCTGAGTCAATGGCTGGGCTATTCCCTTCAAGGTCCTTCTTTTATTTCCTTAAGCTATGTGCACTTCCTAAAGGTCATCCAAACAGCCAGAGACTGTAGAAGGAGCTAAGGTGGGAGGAATAAGGAGGAAGAGGAGGAGTAAGGAGAGGAAGAGGATGAGAAAGAGGAGCTAGGAGACGGGAGAGCAGAGATGTAGGAGTGATGGAAAGCCACGCAGGTATGGAGAGCAGTCGCGGGTAACAACTTTCATTTAGGTTAGCTGATTGGGAAACAACTCTCTTTGTATGGGCATCTTGCTATTGATCATTACCAAATATATAAGCCTTTGGATAATCTAAGCATTAAAGTCTCATTGTCTAACGTGGGCCCCACAGGAATTCTGGGCAATGCCCAGCCTTGCGGAGACAGCATGAAAGATCTGCAGAGCCATCTCCCATGCTGGCCTCTCATGGGTGGCAGGGCTGGTGTTTCTGGTTTGCCGTTTTTTTTTTTTAGCTGCAGTGCGCACATGGCCTCTGGCCACGGAACATGTCGGCTGAGCTCAGCAGAGCTGCTGCAGCTTAGATAGTCAGCTTGACAGGCAGATGATTTTTAAATAATTACAACAACAAGAGACCAAGTATTGATAAGCTGGGCCTGTGGAGGACAGTTCAGATCAGAGCAGAGGGTAAGCAGGGAATCAGCCTAGCCTACAGGTGACTCTATAACTGGAACTGCCCATCAAACCAGTTCTCTTGGACCACAAAGCCAAAAGTTTGGCTAAACATTTACTTTATCCATAAAGAATGGGATGCCCACAGCTCAGTTTCAGCTCTGCTTTATGTTTCTGCCCTCTAAATTTACCCAAAACAGCTAAAGAGTTTGTAGCTAAAATTCTTCAAGAGTCTTGTCCCCACAAGGTGCCTGCCCTGTTGACTTACCCCAGAGGTATCATCTACCTTCTGCAGAGATACACAGTGCCATTCTAGAAAATGAGTAATGTTACCTTCAGTGAGCATATGCACATATGACATATATCAATGGCACAGACAAAGAGAAGGATGTAGTTGCTTAATCAATAGATGTGGACTCAATCAATTTCATGAGCTATGAATTGCAAGGTTCTGTATTCACCAGATCTTTATTGACAAATATGTTACAAATCTCATGATTCTTGGGGCATTTGGAGGAATAATGTTATAGCTTAAAATAGTTTAACAAGAAATATTAATCTCTTCATGCGTGTTCATATAAAAGCTTGTGTACGAGCTATGTTAAGGAGATAAGGTAACACAGAATGATCACGTTGATAATATAAGCACCTTAGGTTTTATAACACACACTCACACATACCCTGCACCCTCCCTGCATCAGAACTGGCACCTGACAAATCCTTCACCAGTCTAAAACAACTGTGTCAACTTACCGTCTGATGTTTTGCTGACGCTTAACTTTTTTTCTTTCTTTCTTTTTTTTTTTTTTTAATTTATTTTGCTTTAAAGATCATCTGGCTAGCAACCCTCATGGTACATTCCCTTCTAAAGCTAATTTGCAACCTCCCTAATATAAGTTTTATTCCAGTATGCAATTAAGGCATTTTTAAATTTGATTTCCATCTTTTTCCTGATGTGTTCATCAGTGTTTAATACGCCCTGACCTCTGTTTGCTCTTTCCGTTTCCTGTACTTTAACCGCTTGGTATGTTTTAAGAATCAGAAATCTGCTTCTTGGTTTTTAATACCGTGTTTAGTTCTGCTTGGCTGACTCTTAGAAGATAAAGTTATGTTTATAACTGTCTTACTCATTTAAACACTGGTTTTTTTTACACTCCTCTTGAAGTTAAAGTGGACGAATTTAAGTCTGCTGTAGAGGCAACAGCTGGACTCACAACAGTCCTTAAACAACCGTTGCTTCTCTGACTGCTGAGAGCTGCATAGTCCTTGGTGGATAAATATCGCAAAATTGATGTGTGCTGGGTTGGAATGTGGGTAAGAATTTCAGTATCCGTGCAAATACTCAATAACTTAGAAATCACACAGAAGTAAACATTTACTAAGAAAATCATGGGCCTCTGAGGGGGGAGTCCAGAGAGAGGCAGTATCTTAGTTAAGATTTTACTGCTGTGAACAGACACCATGACCAAGGCAAGTCTTATAAGGACAGCATTTAATTGGAGCTTGCTTACAGGTTCAGAGGTTCAGCCTATTATCATCAAGGTGGGAGCATGGCAGCATCCAGGCAGGCGGAGCTGAGAGTTCAACATCTTCATCTGAAGGCTGCTGGCAGAATACTGACTTCCAGGAAGCTAGCAGTAGGGTCATAAAGCTCACACCCTACAGTGACACGCCTACTCCAACAAGGCCACACCTTCTAGTAGTGCCACTCCCTGAGCTGAGTGTATGCAAACCATTATAGGCAAAGACAACCTATAAAAAGACAGGCTTAGACTAAGCTCTAAGGAATGACTTAGAACCTCAGGCATCAATGGCCAGGAGTTTCTGGAGGAAGAGTTGGTAACTCGGGACAGATAACTAGTGATAGCCTCAGCTATGAACATGAGTATAGCTAGGGTCAGAGGCCCAGACCCAGAGATTCAGCATTTGTGGTTCCTGACTGAGTTTAAGGAACACATATACTTTGTTTATGCAAGTCATTCTGATTAACCAGTAAATTGAAGAAAGACCATTAATTTATGCAGTATATTCATGGCTGCAGGGGAGAGGGTGAAGTCTGAGCTAAGGGATAGACTCCAGAGCCAACGCTGCAGGTATTCAGCAGCAAACTGGCAGTGAAGAGCAAGCAAGTGAGCTGACCCAGCAGTCGGGCTCCCAGGCTTAGTATGTGCTCTGGGGACGTGGTAAGGACCTAGAAAACATCAGACTGCCAAACCTAGATGAGGCAGTGCATGGAGATTACAAATTAATCTGTAGAAATATGTCAGGTGTCCTGGAGGAGGCCTAGTCTGTGGACAAGTGGCTGGTACATGGCATAGTGAAAGGGTAGTAGAAGGTCAAACATGTGAGTGGCCTCTCAGAAGAGCAGTGAGCTCTTGGCAAAGGGATGGAGCCTGTGGGCATCATAGGGAACAAGGTTGGTTAAAAGTTTAAAAAGCTAAGACTGGGCAATCTCTCGGAAGAGGGCTGAGTGTCCTTGTCTGTGGGTAATATGTACAAAGGAAACAAAGGGCCCAATATAGAGCTGCCTATATCTAGGGATGTCTGAGTGAGAACAGAGCCAGAAAACTGTTAGTAAACAGTTGGGGTGGAGGAAGGAGGGGGAAGGAAGGGGAAGGAGGGAATTAAGGAGAGAGGGATGGAGACAGAGACAGAAACAGAGACAGAATGGGTTAAATCACAGAAAGTGGAACAGGATATGGAGTCACATATGCCAGGAGGTCACTGACTGGGCTAAGACTGGAAGGCAATGTTGGCTAGTCTCTGGAGGACAGGGTAAGGCATGTATATCAGGACTAGACTAAGAGGCAGGATGTTTATCTAATAATTGTTGTTTTGAATTTGGAAACATTTAAAAATATTCCTGTTACTTATAGTAATAAGAAAAGTTGCCTACATAACTGTCGGTCATCTCCTGAATTGGAAAAGTGAATTCTTTATATTTCATGAGCTGCTGATAACTGAAGAGTAACTTTATCAGTACAGGGGATGTGGGGCAGCCAGGACACAGCCCTGCTGGCGAACATTCAACACCAATCACTCCATGTACATTAGAATAAGAAATAAGTTACCAACAGATAGGGCCCTGTTGGCTTCACATTCTATCCCTTTCTGTTTCAGGAAATGAAATTTAGTACTGGAAATGGGATGTGTTAGACTCTACAGTCATGGCCTTATCTTCTAACTAGAGCTACAAAGGAATGTATTAGATGTCATATTCTGAGGGAATTCTACCATCTGTCCTTCTTTGGGCCTCAGTTTCATACTAAAGTGGCCTAGATTTCTACCTGCAATAGTCTATGGCTCTGATAGTTTAAGGAATTCTTTGCTTTGATGTTTATATGCATTTAATACCACACTCCTAGTTCATGGACTGGCAAGACTTTTCTGTAGGAAGATGTCAGCAAGAATGGGTCTAAATTATATCTGGTAGAGAAAGCTTACAGCCATGCTTCAGTTGTTCTTAGAAGGGTAGTGGGATTATCACAGGGGTCTCGGCTTCTTCATAAGTATCACCGAGATGTCATTTGTCATCTAAAACCATGGAGGATACAGGATTTGGTTTTGTTTTGTTTTGTTTTGTTTTTGCTTTCTTACCTTAACTTTGCATATATTAATTTACCTTCCAGTTTTCTTATAAGCCATTGGGGATAAGTCCTCTGGCCCTTTGCTGTCCACCCATAGGTTCAGAACAGCAGAAATATGAATATGACCAAGAAGCAAGAAATCAGTTAAAACACTAAACAAAAAGACAGAGTATAAGTATCTGCTGGCTCTTCCTGTCCTCCTCATGATCACCATCTGCCTAATATGATCATTTTAGTGACCCAAAGCACCTCATGTGGTCATATGCTGGCTGTAAATGCTCTCATGTACATTGTGACGTATTAACACTGAATAGTCAGTGCTCTGTAGTCTGTTGCTCTAAAAACAGGACACGGAGTGGGCATGGCCCCCAGCAGATGAAAGTGATCATGCCCAAGCTGCTTGGCAAGGATAAGCTATGCACACTGGTAATTTGCCCCATTTCATTATTGAACTCCAAAATGAAAGTATTGATGAGAGCAGTTGCCCATGACAGTACATTGAACATAATATTAGAAAAACTGTGTGTGGCTGCCTCAGAGACATGTTGGACAGGCTGGGGACAGATGTTGAGTGCTGAGCCAGGCAGCTGGGTGGGGATGTGGAGGGGAGGCTATTGGATTATGTTTTCTTAGGAAACACATTATATAGAGAGATGCCTCATTTCTACAGCCAAACTAGCATTTAGGATGACACACTGATTTTTATTCTCGACAATTTCTGCTTGACTGACTCTTCTAATTACTGTAATTCATCACTCTGAGTCAGCAGATGAGTGCAAGCTTAAAGACCAGAACCTAAATTTCTCCTATTTATTCAGAGTTGTTTTGGAAATAAAATGGAGACAATGGCTCTCATTTGTATTGTAAAGTCAAATGAGTTCTTGTTTTTACTTAGTAAAGAATGTTTTATGAGTGAATATTTTAGCCAAAATTTGAGGGTATATACTTGATACATTTGTGTGTATGTGTGTGTGTATGTGTGTATGTGTGTGTTCATATGTGGAGGATGTTCATATTCATGTGAAGGATGTTCATATTGGTGTGATGGTGTTGTGTTCATGTTTATATATGTGTGTCCATATTCATATGTGTAGGAATGTTTTCCTGTTCACATGTGAGGGTGTTCATATTCATATTCATGTGGGGCATGTCCATGTTCATGTGTAAGGATGTTCATATTCCCAGATATGAGAAAGTGTTGATACTCATGTGGGGGGTTGTTCATGTTCATGTTCACATCTGTGCAGGTTGCATGTGTTTACGTAGATATGTGTGTGTGTATACATGCATGCCTAAAGAAGTCAAGGGTCTGCCTTGAATACTGTTCCTCAGGATCTGTTGCATTGTGTTTTGAGATAGGGTCTCTCGCTGACTGGGAGACTGCCTATTTAACCTAAACTGACTGGTCAGTGATCCCCAGTGTGCATCTTCCTCTGCAGCATTGTGATTATTAATGCGTGCTACTACTTCTGGACACCTCCGATTGTGTTCTGGACGTTAGACTCTGGTCATCATACTAAAGTAACTTGGACAGAAAAGAGTTTACTTCAGCTTACAGCTAGAGTCTATCATCAAGGGAACTAAAGGTCAGAAACTGGAGGCAGGAAATGAAGTACAGGCCATAGAGGAATACTGCTTACTGGCTTAGTCCCCATGGCATTCTCAGCCAGCTTTCTTATACTACTAAGAAATTGTTACTTACTAGGGGATAGCACCACCCACAGTGGACTGAGCTCTCCCACATCAGTCATTAATCAAGAAAATGCTCCCACAGATTTGTCTATGTGCCAATCACACACACACACACACGCACACGCACACGCACACGCACATGCACGCGCGTGCACACACCTCATATGTTATCTCCCCTGCCTGAAAAATCTACACTTTTATGGATCTTTGACTTATTAGATTGGCTCCATAAGAACTAGATTCACACTGTGGAATGTGCTATACAGTTATGATATTCAGTATTCAAGACTAAAGCACCTATATTTTGTACTCAGTGAGATATGTCCATCCCTAACTTGCTATGGCACTCCTCCAAGAAACTAATTTTAATTTCCTCAGCCTGTCTGTGTTCATTCTACCAAAAAGTTTCTATCTTTCTTCTTTTTTTTTTCATTACTGATTAAAGTTTGTTGCAAGATTCAAAGCTGAGCATGCTCCCACCTTTTGGGACTAGGCAGTCTACTCTGTATGAAGGGTAGCAGTCATAAGTGTGTTGGCCTGGGAGTTCCCACGGTGTCTGCCCAGATAATACCCTGAATTGCCTTCATAGAGCTAGGCTTAGAAATGCCACCCTAGTTCCAGCAGAGAAAGAGCCTCCAGGACATGTCGAAGGGTGAACCAGGAGACTGAGGTACCCCAGACATGGAATGTGTGGTGTGCGTGTTCTTCCCAGTGCCAAAGAGGAACAGAAACAAAGCAAGGTTGCAGGGATCCCCCAACTCTGGTGCTCTGGTTTGGTTTGCAGGACGATTTGGGGACTTAACAAACCAGATGGGAGCGACCTCTTTGTTTTCGTTAATTTTAACCTGAAATTTAGCATTTTGTTCTATTGCGCACACAGGAAGCAAAACCAACACTGCAAACGGCACCTGTGATCCTAGTGTTCACTGAAATCACAGACTCATTTCTAACACATGGCAGCGATTATAGACACTTTCAAATGTGATTTATTCTCACCGGCTTAGAAACTCGTCATTAACTAACATCATGTAATTTGCTAATAATGAGGCCCACTTATTACCCTAAAACCATCTTCTTATGCCGTGGGCTGCTACTTTTCATGGGGTTTTGAAACTGAATATGAGCTGCAAATAATTTGGCAACAGTAAAATATTTCTGAATGCCCAGAACCCTGAAATTAATTCTAACTTAGATGCATCACAACTGTGAAGCGCTTCTGGCAGTGTTAACCTGAGTTGTATCATGTAGGTCACTGCAGCTTTGGTTCCTAATGTACAACATGCACACCCAGGTATTGTATACACTGTGTGCCAGCAAACACTGCCTGGAACACCTAGGCTCAGACTGGATGATATCGGATGAAACAAATCACAGGCGTAGATAAACACAACAGTTTAATTGCAGAAAATGAAGGCTTTTTAATACATCACTGTTATTTCTTGTCATGTAAGTGTCAACTTAGTATATCTTTGGATTGTACTGTGTTCAAATGTTCCATTTTTAAAACGGAATTGCTGAGGCCAATTTCATAAAACCTCATGAAACGAATTTTGGCTTAGGATTAGGTCAGAATGTTTCAGTGATTTCTGCCACGGTCCTAATAACATTTTGCAGAATTTTTTTTTGTTTCAGCACTGACAATTATAAAACGAAAGTGTTGATTTTTGTTATTTAATATTGTTGCTTCTATTATGAAATTCCAGACAAGAAGCAACTTAAGAGAGGAAAGGTGTGTTAGTTTTACCTTTCAAGAGGGTACAGCCCATCATGGAGGGGAAACATGGAGACGGCAATCAATTCCCTTCCTCCCACAGTCAGGAAAGAGAAATACTTGGACTCAGCCAGCTTTCTCCTTTTGATACCACCCAGGCCCCTAGACCCTGGAGTGGTGCTAGACACAATTAGGGTAGGTCTTCTTACCTCAGCTGATATCCCCTAGAAACCCCTTCACAGACATGGCCTGAGGTTTGTCTCTATAATGATTCTCCATCCTGTCAAGTTAATAATCAGTATTAACTATGACACCGATCACATAGACGTTCTGCATCTGGCAGCATAGAACAACGAGTCCAGATTTCATTCTTTATGTAAAAGATAAACAAGCATGTCCATCTCATTAGTGTATATTCATCTTTTATTTCATCTTTAGTAGATGCTAAAATTTTATGGATACCTAAAAACCATCTTTATATTATTTCTGTTTTATGTAATTATGTATCCAGGGGCATATGAATTTCTGTAGTGAAAGTGCTTTCTGTTCGAAAGTGTTTCTTTCTGTTCAGTAGCTGGGTCCCACAATAGTGGCTACTGGTGCAACCTTGTGTTTTTGTTTTTGTTTTTCTTGTTTGTTTGTTTGTTTTTGTTTTGTTTTTTGTTTGTTTTGTTTTTGTTTTGTTTTTTTTTTTTTTTACACATTTAAAGATGCTCAAAGAAGTTTATGAGATTCACTGGGGACATGGACACAGGTTAGGAGGCTTTTCTAACATGCAGGCTCACTGTCAAACGAGCTCTCAGTAATCTAGGTTCCCAGATACTCCTAGCATACTTCCCAGCTCCCTGAATTTTCAAATGGTGAAGTTGCAGGCTCTGTACCTGGGAGTGGGGAGGCCTCAGTTTATCAAGTGCAGCAATGTGGATGGTTTTCATTGTGTCCAAGTGTACCAGCAATTTACACACATAAAACGGCATTCTCAGAAGAGTCAGTCAGCAGATGTTTGTAAGGGCCTGCTCTCTATCACCTGAGAGGCGTTATTTGGAAATTTCAGGGAATGTATTGAGAGAGGGAAAGGTCAAGAATATAAGCTCAAGTCACACAATAGGGAGAGAGCCAAGGACCCATAAACTAATCTGTGGGACATGTGGTGTCCTGCCTAGTTTTTGTCAACTTTATAAAAACTAAACTTGCCCAGAAAGAGGGAGCCTCAGTTAAAAAAAATCCCCTCCATCAAACTGATCTGAGAATGTGTGTGTAGAGCATTTTCTTGATTGTTGATTGATGCAGGAAGATCCAGTCCACTGTGGGCGGTACCATCCCTGGGCAGGTAGACTGGACTTTAATAAGAAAAGTAGCTGAGAAAACCAAGGGAAGAGAGCCAACAGGGAGCATTCTTCCACGGCTTCTGCTTCTAGTCCCGCCTCCAGGTTCCTGCCCTGGCTTCCTTTGATACTGAGTGCTAACATCTAAGATACAATAGATCCTTTTCTTCTCCTAGTCACTTTTGGTCAGAATGTTTAATCATACAACAGAAACCAAACGCAGACAGATAGTATCAAGTACTGAAAGGTCCGGGACTCCCCAGAAAGGGGGTCCACTTAAGTCACAGGATAGCACGCACCCAAAGGACACACGAGAGACCATCTTGCTGTACAGCACATGAGGTGGTTTATTAAATCAGAGCTCTGGGCCAGCCCATATCCCCAAATCTCACATAGGGGATAGAGGGACTGACCTCGTGGCTCAGGGGCATAGCGCTTATATATGGGCAGGGTAGGGAAAAAGCGAACTTTCGAGTGGGTGCACAGGATTGGTTGTTTTACCTTTTTTGAACACTAGTAGACCGTACCATGGGGCAGGGTGTAGTTCTTCCCTTGGCCAGTCAGTTTCTGGGATGTTCTTAACAGGCCTTTGTACTGTAACTCCCCCTCCTCTGTAACTAATTAGATGGACCCAAACCTGCTGGCAGGTGCTTTTCTGCCCAAGGTCTAAGGCGAAAAATTTACACATATTTCATAAGATGGCCTTTATAATTTTTCACTCTACAGTACCATGTCCAATGTTCTTACAATCTCATTAGATAGATATGTATGTGATTGTACATGCATCTATAATATTCAGGAGAACGAGTCTCAGTTTTTTCCTCTGAAATAGACCATTAGCAAGTTCCAGGGCTGACACATGGTCATCTGCATAGTTATTCATTGACCACAATACCTGATAAAAACAATGACCGGCATGGCACACTAACTCTAAAGGTGCACTCCTACCTCAGTGGTAACCAAGAACTCTCTATTAAGACCCACTCAACAAGAGGAAGATCATGCCTGGTGTCTAGTGAAGTCGCGGATCTTGGAGGAGAACATAAAACTACTGCTTTACTAAATCAATGGAATACCCAATCGCATTCTAAATACCTGGCCTCATACCCACAGATGAGTGTAGTCCTCACCTCCAAGAGAGGAAAGTTCTCTTGTAACAGAGGGTGACCATTCCAGAAAGCCACAATTAACCAAAATGCAGAGTTGTGTAAACCTGTCCCCCCACCCGGGGGGGTATAACTACAAAACAACTCCCAAACATAAGTCTCAGGCAGACAGATTGTAAGGACCAGAGGATCAGGAAGTTCACTATGAAACTGTGTCTCCTAGTGATGTCAGAAGCTACACCCACAAGTTCTCACCAACATGACTACCCCAAACACGAGCTGAAGAAGGACAACAACAAAGTGTTGTCCAATGTGTGTGTGTGTGTGTGTGTGATTGTCCGCGAGGCCTCGCCCCTACACAGAGAACTGCAAAGGAATTGAGGAAAGCTGGAAGAAGGAGAAACAGTTTTCCCAGGGATGAGCACACCAATTGGCTCTGTTGCCAAATGGTCGGCCATAAAAGATACATACAGGGAATACTGTACAATTTGAACAGATTGTGTTTGGGAATATATATGTATAAACACACACACACACACACACACACACACACACTCACGCATATTCACCCAAACCTATATTAATAGAGTTAATTAGAAAAGTAGCCGTGACTTTAAGAGAGAACAAAGAGTTATAAGGATGAATTTGAAGGGAAGAAAAAAAAGGGGAACATTAAGCAATTGTGCTATAATCTCCAAAAAGAAATAGAAACACTAAAAAGGTCGAAAGTCAGCTGAGCTCAGTGGTCACCCTGCTCGCCCACTGCTGATACAAGCTGACCAGCTGCTGCAGGGCCTGCCATGGCTTCCCTGCATGGTTAACCATTGCCTTGAACTCTGAGTCCAAACAAATCTTTCTTTTTTAAAATTCTTTTGTAAGGTATTTTGCTATAGCAATGAGAAAAACAATTAATTAACAGAGTCTGCATTTCAGATTCAAATCACAGTTACTATAACATTAGTCTTTTCTGAACTTTTTTTTTTTTTCCATTGGTTCACTTTGCTCCTTGACAGTTAAGTTCATGTATGTAACACATTGTGGCTATGATATCTCCCTACCCTCTTTTGTCTATCTCCAATGCCTACCAACCCCATTTCCTCCCTATGTGTCACCGTCCAGACATGACTTTCTGGTGGGTTTTATAATCCATTTAAGTTAACCAGGGCTCCCTGTGTGACCACTCTATTGAGACTATCCAGTGGGTGTGGCCACTCTATTGAGATTTTCCTGTGGAATTTGATAAGGTCACCATTAAAGACAGTACGTAGCAATTATTCGTAGTTGTAACGATGAATAATAAAATAAATTTTAAGTTCCTTTCTCATACTGTGTAATTTTCATTGCTGCCAACTTATTACTGCTAAAAATAACATTCCAAGAAAGTGGAAAATCTTCTCAAATTGGTCATCAATATCTTTATAGACAAATTTGGCCCATGGAGTGGCACTATTAGGTGTTGGCCTATTGGAGTAGATATGGCCTTGTTGGAGGAAATTTGTCACTGTTGGGGATGGAGGTAGGCTTTGAGACCTTCCTCCTAGCTGCCTGGAACCTAGTCTGCTCCTGGTTTCCTTTGGGTGAATATGGAGAGCTCTCAGCTCCTCCAGTGCTGAGACTGCCTGCCTGGACTGTACCACAAAACTTGTAAGCCAGCCCCCAATGAAATGATGTCCTTTATAAGAGTTGCCTTGGTCATGGTGTCTCTTCACAGCCATGGAAACGCTAACAAAGACCAAAGTGAAATTAATATTTACAGTGAAGGGTCATGGAAAAGGACAGTACTCCATCAAGACAGTCAGCCACCAGTGAGGGGACAGCAGAGCCACTAAGGCCTTGAGCAGCATTCGACACTTCCTGGGTCTTCTTTGCAATCTTAGCCACTCACCAGAAGTGGGGTTCTGAGGAACGAGCCTCTTCATTAGAACTGAGAAGTGGATGTTCATCTTTAGAGTGTTACCCAAGACTGGGTGACAGACTTCAAGGGCTTCGAGGGCACCTCAGCAGGATTTTAAGTGGTAATGCAGGGTTTAGGGATGCAAGAAAAGAAGGAAGGACAGGAAGTGAATATGCGAAGAAACTTCAGAAATAGAGCACATTTGAGTTTAGCAGGGGGGTGGGGGGACATTTTCTAACACTGTAAAGACAGTAACAAGACTGAGTGTGCTGACTGTGTAGCTTCTGAAATGAGAAAAGAGCACTTTGGAGGTTTAATGTCTTTAAAGTTTACATACCTGAATGGAGTTATGGGTAAGACCTCAGCAAAGAAAAGAGATTGGCCAATCTAGGGAACCTCAAATACAGAATCTGAAGAAGCAGAGATAAACACAGGGTATAGTTGTGGTAAGTGTGGAGGGACAGGTTCATCCTTAGAGAGAGGAGTGTTCCCCGAGGAGGGGAGGTCAGCTCTGAGGAGAGGTGTCATCGGTGTAGAGCTAGGTCCTCCAGACTTGGCAAACCATGGAGTATATCAGAAGCAGGGTAGAGCTGGGAGAGACCAAAAGGCTGATCAATGGAGCAGGGCACACCGGCTGGTAGAGCTAGCTTTCACTATGGGGAGGCGGTGCAGTCGGGATTTGAACACAGGAAACTTACATCTTAGAGAATCAATTGTTGATGTGATGTGAGAAACTAGAGAGAAGCAAGAGCATTGGGAGGAGCCATCATTGAGCCTGGCGACAGGTACAAAGACTGAGCTGGAGTGCAAAAGCAAACTGCTTAAGTACCTCAGAAGGTTCTGGAAGGCATAGGCCTGAGCTGATAGTACTGAGGGTGGAGCTTAGGGCCAGTCAGTACTCAGCAGCTTGTGGAGGAGGAGGCCCTGTTCCAGGGCTGACACCCCACCCCCAACACAAGCTGCAGGCTCCTGGCACACGAACAGGGCCTAGAAGACCAGCAACTCTTACCCTGCAAACCCCAGTTGTTGGAGCAACTTGAACAGCTATCCTAGCCTGTTTTCTCAGTGAGGCAGGCCGGATCCCTGATTTCCCATTGTTACCATAGGAGAGGGGCTGCAGTTCCTTTGTGCTTCTGTTGGAGCAGGGCGAGTCTTGCAGAGAGGTCACAGGTGGCTGAGCACTCTACATGATTCTTTGCCTGGAGCACGTGGTTTCTTGTCTGTCCCTGTCAATGGTTTGCCTTGATGGCTCCTATGAGGTCTAGCCTGAGACTTCTTTCCTCTTTGACCTTTTGGAGTATCCTCATGTCTGTTGTGGGCTGTGCTCCAGACTTTGCCTTGTGAGGGGGGAAAGCTGGGAGGAAAGGAACCATGAGCTTTCAGCTGACCAGACTAGAACTTCCCTCTGTGAGCTTTAGACTACAGGATAGGGACCTTGATTGACTCGTGAGCCAGAGAAGAGAGAGACAACACATAAATGCTGAGAAAACTCGAAGTGCCTGGAGACCCTGGAAGCAAGTGAGCTGAGGGGAGCGTAGGTTCCAAGTCTGAAGACTATGGGGAAGAAATGAATGCTGGCCCCAGGCTTTGTGGTGACATTTTTGTCCAGACTGACACGATGGCAGGATGGCAAAGAAAATCTCAATGGGACAAGTCTGAGAGGGAGTTCAGGTCAACCAGTGGGGCTGGGGACAGCTAAGAATAATCCCCTCTGCACTTTCCTGTGGAAAAGGACTTCAGTAACCTGCCCGAGACGTATCAGTTTCATTTGGGAAAGGTTTTGACAATAAATCAAGTCTCCATTTTTATTTATTTATTTATTTATTTATTTATTTATTTATTTTTGAGATGGCACTATCAGAACGTCAGGTCAGTAGGCACCCACATTTAGACAAAGGCCACTACATGCAGTGAGGTAATCTGGTTGGGTAAAGCAACAAAGAAAGGGGCTTCTGTCTCTTCCTTGCAAAATGCAGAGTTGGCAGCAGGTCGGGCAAAGCTGGAGATTTGCACCATGTCCTCACAGCTAGCCCAGTCTCCGCCCCCCCCCCCCCCCCCCCAGTCCATCTTTGTCTAGGTAGCACTGGGGCATTGGTATTGGTAATTATTTGTTAAGCTGAGAGCATGAAAAGAGGCTATGCAGGATGCGATAGGGATTCTTGGTTGTCAACTTGGCATACCAGAAGAAGGACCCTCAATTGAGGAATTGCCCCCAGTGAACATTTTTGTAGTCTTGTCTTGTTTTGTTTGCTTGCTAGTTGATGGAGAAGGTAGAGAGCCCAGCCAGTCCTGGGCAGGTCGTCGGAGGCTGTATAAGAAGCCAGCTGAACAGAAACAGGAAGCTAGCCAGTAAGCAGCATTCCTCAGTGCTCTCTGCATCAGTTCCCGTCTGGACTTCCCTTGGTGATAGACCATAGCCTGTAAGCCAATAAACTCTCCTCTCCCAGAGGTTGCTTCTGGCCATGTGTTTGTTACAGTAGCAATAAGGTTCCTGGGAAATTTCCCTAGAGGTGATGGCAGCTGGAGGTGAGTTGGTGGTTGGGGTTGGGGGACGCTTCCTCTCAGGTCTGAGCATGGTGAAAGCATCTTTCAGAAAGCTGTGGAAGTACACAAAGATCTTAAGTAAATAAAACGCCATGCATTTCTAACCTAGGGTACTGACTTAAGATGGTAAAGGTACGGAAGCACAAAAACAGTTCCCAAACTCCCCTACAAGTCCTTGCAAACCATCAGAGGGAGACAGGAAGCTTCTTAGCAACTGTAGTGAGTACAAGAAATTAAAACACTTGGAATTCTCAGAAGCAAGATGTAGTGTTGCTGGCAGTGGGTGGATTTAGGCTGGAGCCATGCTGACAGGAAATCATTAGTTTCCCAGTTGTCTGAAGAAATGAAGGTTCTCCCAGGACTTGTCTGTTGCAGCAGTTTTCAAGTTCAGTCTGTTTATAACAAATCCCTCTGTCTGTGGAGACCATGCTCCCCACTGAGTGTGGGGCAGGGTGGGCTGGGTTAGAATGTGCCTGAGACTCCTCCAGACTTCTGTCCTTGTTGTCTATTCCTTACAGGGCCAGACAGAAACCTGCTTCTCACTGGAAAGTTTGTGGAAAATCCCAGGATGTGGGGCATGTCCACTTATCATTTTAAAAAAGAAAAATCTCGCCGGGCGGTGGTGGCACACGTCTTTAATCCCAGCACTTGGGAGGCAGAGGCAGGTGGATTTCTGAGTTCGAGGCTAGCCTGGTCTACAGAGTGAGTTCCAGGACAGCCAGGGCTTCACAGAGAAACCGTGTCTCAAAAAAAACAAAAACAAAACAAAACAAACAAACAAACAAACAAACAAACAAAAAAACCCAAACAAACAAAAAAAACTCACCTGTTTGATTTTACCAATGAAGATCCAGGAGCCAGATGGTGGGCTGAAAACCTGCTAGCTCAGAGAGGCAGAGAAAGTACTCAGCTGACCTTCCTACTCTAACAGCTTCCCAGATGGAAAAGTTCCTTCTCCTTCTCCACACTGTCTTAAATACCATTCAACTCAAAGGCCCTCCTTTCTGTTTACACGTCAGTTTGGTTGCTTGTTCTGCCTCTTGACCTAGGGTTGACTTTATTTAGCTCTTGGGTTGAAGATGTGTGTTGGGGCTGAGCCACCCCACACCACATGGGCTTTTGTTGTTGTTGTTGCTGCTGTTGTTTACTTTTGGTGGTTCACTGTGTGATAAAATATCCTGGAAGCATCATGTCAGAGACAGCAGAAGAGGAAAGCAGCCAGCCTTCTGCAGGGTGTGAGGGAGAACCCTCCAGGCTGTACATTTCCTACAGAAAATGTAATATGCTTCTGCCCGTTCCGTGGTGCCATGGTGCTGGGGGAGACGACAATGCTTTTCTTGCTCATTGTCATTCGGCCACGTGCTGAGCATGAAACCTAAACTCTTACAAACATATTTAATTGAATCCATGGCCTTTTAAAAGATATTACCATCCCGTTTGAGCTAAAATACAAATTTCATTTATTACATTGTTTCACCGTGAAGTTCTAAATGTAGAAAGCACGTTCTAGACCATTAAAAAGAACTGAAACATAAACCTGAATTGTCTCCATTAAATCTACCTGGAACACAGCAGGGGACAAACTGAACTGGGAAAGGATTACAGATTATTGTTAGGAGACAGAGGGCTGCAGTTTGTTACATTGGTGATCTAAAGAAGAGAAGCCTGTAGTGGTATCCATGCCTGGTCAGCTAGCACGGGGTTTAATTCAAGTGACCATTTCTTAAAACAATTCCAATATGCCAGTGGGTCAAAGTTGAGAAAGGAGAATAGTGTCTGTTGAAAGTCCAGACTGGACCTTTGGATCCCACCATGGCTGCTCATTCAAGCCATCAGCAGATCTCAGACCCCCACTGCCTGACAATTTTTTGATAGGAACATCAAACCTTAGTCTTATCATTAAAACACCTAGATGATTCGAATGTACAACCCATATTGAAACACGGAGATAAGTGTGGAGAAGCTCAGAGTCTAGCTGGGGAAAGCCAAGCACATTCCAAGACACACTGGAGAACCAGGGTGAGGTGGTTCTCAGCTCTCATTGTGTCGAAAGTACCAGGGTGTCCTGTTAAATACCAGCCTGGGCTCTGTCACAGCCTTCCAAATTGGTGTTTTGGAAATGTGCACTGTCACTTGAGGGTCTGAACTACCTGAGTGATTTTAACCTAGCCACTTCCAGAGCATCATAGAAGAATCTCTGTCTGAGACAGAAACCAGCCCCAGATGGATCAGGATGGGTCATGACAGAATAGAGGGATCAGCCTTTTAGAATCAACCATCAGCAAGTGGGGGTTCTGTAGTTTCTCGGAGCTAAGATAAAAACACAGGGAAGTATGATGGTTAGTGTCGATTGTCTACTGGAAAGGATCTGGGATCACATAGAAGACAGGCGTTTGGGCACACCTACGATGGGTTACCAAGACAGGGTTGACTTCCAGCCATGCCTGTGGGTGGTTAGCTTGATTAGTTTAATTAAGATGGGAGGACTCATGATAAAAGTGTATTGCACTGTTTCCTAGCTTTGAGTCCTGTTCTGAAAGCTAGCTGGACACCAGTGTTCTCTCCCCACTCTCCTGAGAGACTGTGGCTGTGTGGTGACCAACTGCACTGCACTCCTGTCACCCTGGCTTTCCCTCCTAGATTGTTCTCTGGAACAAAGAGGCAAAGTAAACCCTTTCTTCTCACTAAGTTGTCTTGCCAGGGAATTTTATTACAAGACAAGTAACTAAGACAATATGGGACTCTTCCATTGAGAATATGGTACCAAGCCGAGGATGACTCCTAGGCTAAATGTGGGAGTCCCATGACCTGTGGCAGTCATTGCTGAGCCCTACACTATAGTTGATCTGTAGGACATGCTTCTGACCTCTGGGGAGGACAGAGAGCCTCTGTGAGGTCACAGTGATCATGGTGCCCAGCAGATAAGTATGCCCCCAATCTCCAAGGATGGATAGGGAGCCTGCTCTGAGGACAATGTGGTCCTCTTGCTCCATGTTCTACAGGAGAGCCTTCATGGGGGGATCCAGGCTTGAGGGAGTGACACAAACACAAGGGATGGCAGATCACAGGGTGAGCATGTGAATTTGTCAGCACAGGCACAGGACCTGGGAAGGCACTCACTGGGTACCTGCTGGGAAGAACTGCATGAGTCAGGGGTTCAGTGTCAGAGAAGTGGATGGTGATGATGATGATGATGATGATTGATTGATTGATTGATTGATGTGACTGTCAACTTGATGGGATTTAGAATCACCATAGAAACAGTGACTGTCTTTATGAGGATGTTTCCAGAAAGGTATAAGAGAGGAAAGATCCACCCTGAGTGTTGGCAGAACTACATCCTGGGCTGAAGGCTAGGGTCCAGAAAGGATGCAGCGTTCAAGCTACTCCAGAGTGGTCTTGATGAAGGTAGAGACCACCAGTTTAGTTCACTAGTCAGAGTGAAACAGCTTTCTGTTTTGATGTCTCCCAAAATGTTTACTTCAGTGGAGACCATCCCCTGTCCCCACCTGTGTGCTAAAAAGATCCGCATCAGAGCCCCAAGCAGGAGCCCCTAGTTGTTCTCTCTGCCTCTTCCTGTCCTAGATGAAAACTAGTTACAGATCACTATGGAGACTTGGAATTTTCTCAGCCTACTCCCAAACATTCTCTAGTGCTGGGGCAGATGTGTTTACTAGTGGTTCTTTTCTTCCTGATGTTTGCATAACCCATTTTCTGACTTGGAAAGTTATATTTCTCTGAAAATTTTGTAACAGATCCTGACATGTTAGCCACAAAATAATCATAAATACAGCTTCACCCTAACCTTCAGTAGTATAGAACAGTAATAGGTTTTGCTGATTCCAGTGAGCTAAAGTCAATTCAAAACAAGGCCTCTTTTTTTTTTTTTCTGAGAAGTATTTTTTTTTTCATAGAAACTTCACAGAGTATTGTCATTCATGAGGATGAAGTTATAGGACCTACTGTCTCACACGAGGTAAATGCCAGCTCAATGGCAAGTCAAGTCCCTTTCAACTTTATCATACATTACAAATAAAAGCCAGTCCCTTGCAGAGTTTCAGATGCCCACAGGAAGCTTCCACAAGAGCTGGGAAATCTCTGGAACTAGGAAGAAGCAGGAGTGGAGTGTCCCCAAGAAGTTGGGAACGATAATGGATGGATAATGAATATAATGGATGATTACTGGCTACCATTTTTGAATGTTCTTGCCAACGCTTGCCCTGTTCCTGCCACCACAGATTTTTAAATCACTCACTGAAAGGCTCCAGAGCACCGTACTGAGGACACAGGGGGTGGGCTGTTACATTCAAGAGGGCAGTCAGGTAAAATATATTGCTCATCAATCTGCCCACCTCTGCCATCTCCCTTTTCCTGTAATCTTGTTCCTCTTTCTACAAATACACAAAGACCTCAGAGTGTCTTAGTACTTACACAGGCTCCTGTACAGCTTCCCCAGGCTGGCTGATAGTGACAGGACACACGCCAACATTTTTATTTTTTCTTTTAAAATTTATTTATTTGAATGTATGTTTGCTTGCATGACTTTATGTACACCATCTATGTGCAGGAGCTCATGAGACCAGAAGAAGGTGCCTGATCCTTGAAACTAAATTTACAGATAGTTGTAAGCTGCCCTGCAGAGGCTGTATGAGTGTGTGTGTGAGTGTGTGTGTGTGTGTGTTTCAATCAGATGTAAACTGAACAAATTCATTAGTGAAAAATATTATACACACACACACACACGATATTTATCTTCCTGACACTGGATGAATAATTTAATGACTATTTATTAACCATTACTTGTATTTTATTTTCATGATATAAATAGAAACACTCAAAGCCTTCTTGGATTTAATAATTTCTCAGTTGATTATTCTTCATTTCTCAATGGAGAACAATGGCAGTTATCAGTAGTTAAAAACTTGTCCCTCTGTTGGTTATAGCTCTGGTTTTTTTGCTTTGTGAACTTAGGTTCATCTGAATTTCCAGGATAACAAGACTGATTCTTACTGAACCCCTCAGGTTGTTTGCCGCTAACTGGAATGTCTTCTCTCAGCACTGTATGCTATGTGACATACAGATGTACCATAAATATGTAAATATTTTTCTTAAAAAATAAAATTTATGGAATAAAATTTGGATACATAATATATCATATGTAATATTAGATATGATATAATTTTTAAAATTCTGTCTGTCTGTCTAAACAACTCTGCAATGGCCCAGACTTCCTCATCATTCAGTACTCTGCCACCAACACCCCAGAAGTAATTCACTGGTACTGTCAATGTATCTTCTCATGTACAACACCATATAAAATTTGCAGTAATATTTAGTGACTATCTTTGCATTCTCTTAGTTAGTTTTATACTCACAAGACGCAGCACCTGCTGCCTGCATGTTCAGTACTCAGTTATAGTAAGTTATAGTCCATGAAATGGGTATACAGATATTATAGAGCCATCACTGGTTCAGGCTGTACTGAACTTCCAGCCATTGTCAATTTATGTGAGCTGGTACCATCAGCTCTCAGGGGTGAACAGGTAACGTCACACTTTAGATCAAGCGGTAAGTATATGTGGAGTTGCACAAGAGTTCACACATCTTTCCCCTTTCTTTCTACAGCTCCACTGACTTAAAACTGGATGAGACTGCCCCTAGCCCCAGTCCTAATTCACATGTTGTCAGTGTTCAATGACCACTGCCAGGGTTAATTGTCACCACCACTCAGCAGTTATTATGATTAGCTGAAGTCATTGTCATATATTCTAACTGAAGCCACCATTGTTATGTGACACTATTCTGAGGAGAGTTGAGCAAATGTCTTCTCACCCCAGATAGAGAACCAGTGACAGACCACAGCAAATATGTCAGCAAAATCCACCTGTGAACCACTGAGTTTTAATTTGAGTTACTTACAGGAGTATATTTCAGGGGTTACTTATAGGAGTAGATATAATTTAAAGGCAGCGGAATCACCAAAAGCATGCCCAAACATGGGTGAGGGATCACAGAGCTGGAAACCTGGAGCTCACTGCAACCCTGCCACCAGCTGGGCAGGCTGGAGACTGTCTTTGTAGACAAGTCAGATGTTCTCAGTATCTTCTAAGTTGGTCAGCTCGTCTGAGCCTCTTCAGGGTAGATCACCTGCTCTGAAAGTATCTCTTAGCACTTTTCATTGCTTATATAATTCTGGGAGGGGGTTAACTTCATGTAGGTGGTTAATTTCAAGTACTTTCTCAAGCTTTTGAGCTGTTTGCTTCCTGAATTTAGTGAATTTCCCCGAAGGACAGAATGTTTCCCTCCATTTAAGAACACCCTGCATCTTTTAAAAATAAATTTTCAAAGTTTTTGTGTGTGTCTACATGAGTGTTTGCCTGCGTGTGTGCATGTGTGCCTCCCCACAGAGGTCAGGAGAGGGCGTTGAAGCCCTTGGATCTGGAGTTACAGATGGTCGTGAGCTGCCACGTGGGTGCTGGGATTCAAACAACGACAGGGATGCTCTGCAAGAGAGGTCAGTGCTAACATTCCAGGACATATCCTGCATCTTTGGGAGCATCTCTCTAAGATGGAAGGCTTTATTTGTGACAGCCCTTCTGTCCTGCCCTGTCTGGCAAGTGTCCAGGGAGCTCCTTTGCTTTAAGGCCCCCTTTGTTCATATTATAGCTCTTTGTCTCCTTTTTTAACCTGCTGTCTATGACCTTCAATAAAATGACCTCCCAAATTGTCTATCAAACATTATACATCATTCTATTTTATATGTGGGGATCAGAAGCTCAACTAAGTGCCAGTTGAGAGCATCCTGTTCTTTTGTGTCCTTACTTAGATGTTGTAATTAGACAATCTTTTAAATATACTGAAAACCTTAAACCCGTGTCCAGCTGGCACAAAGTGTTTGTGTTAGACATCTTTCCATTTGTGTCTCAATTTGTTCCCAGCTCCTTACTTTTAATGGTGAACGTGAAGATTAAAAGCCTACATAGAGTTTTTATTACCTGAGTAAATTTGCATTGTAGATAATATTCTATTCTGTGGGCACGCAAATATTAATTCTATAACATCTTTTAAAGGATTGTGATTGTGATTTTGAGTGAGTGAGTGTGCATGCATGTATACAGGTGTATCTGCGTGTGTGAGTACAGATGCCTGTGGAGTCCTGAAGACAGTATCAGATCCACATGCAGCAGGATTTATAGGGAGTTGTGAGCCACCCTTGTGGGTTCTGGGAACTGAACTTGAGTCTTCTGTGAGACGGGAGCAGTACATGCTCTTACTTAACCTCTGAGCCATACAGTCAGGCCCACAATTTTGCATTATCAATAATTTCATTTTTAAATCAACAAAAAACAATATTTTCAAGGCTGGAGAGATGGCTTAGTAATTAAGAGGATGGCTCTTCCAGAGGTGTGAGTTCAATTCCCAGCAACCACATGGTGGCTCACAACTATCTGTAATGAGATCTGATGCCCTCCTTTCGTGTGTCTGAAGACAGCGACAGTGTACTCACATAAAATAAATAAATAAATCTTTTTAAAAACTCAATATTTTCACTGTTTAATGTATCTCTATTGTATTCTTTTTCCTTCATTATTATTGTTGTCATATATAGACTTACAAATTCGAAAAACATGTCAGGACACAGAATTCTTGGGCCTCAAATTTTTCATCATAAAAACTATATTTTTGTAAGCATTGAAATAAAACTCAAAATATAAATGGTGTGCTCCCAGCATGGAACTTCTGACCAGCATGGTAGTTTAGATGTGATTTTTCCCTTTGGCATGTCTGTTTCTACCTTAGTTATATTGAAAAGAGCGATTTCATCAGGATGTGCTTATGTGGACTTGGTTTCCCATTATTATTATTATTATTATTATTATTATTATTATTATTATTTCCATTTCTTGGTGAGTCCTTTAGACTCGAAGTCTCATTTACAAAGATTCGGATCCATTATTTTTGACTATTACCTCTGTTTTGCGGGTTCTGTTTCCATTCAGCGTTTTGCCCTGTGCAAGGTTTTATCTGGTGTTCTGAAATTTGTAATTCTCCCGCTGTGTTTCTACCTGCGTGCCTTCCGAATATTCTTCTCTGACTGACAATACCCACTCCACCAGCGCCTCTTGTATTTCATCAGTGTAGCCTCTCGCTGAATTGCAGCTGAGAACGAGAATCTGAACCCTCCACAGGGCATTCGTGTTCTCACAGAAAGCACACGGCACAGGGAAGTGATCGTTCCTGTTCATCAGATTGAACTTTTGCAAGCCGCGGCATTTCCTCACTTGCCCTGAGACCTCAGTTTTCTCCAGGACAAAGCTTCTCGTGCTGAGCTGGGAACTGAAGTTAAGTCGACCCATTTTCAAATATCCTCAACACTCTTGATTGTAGCAGGGAGAGATTGGCTTGCTCAGGTGCAGGAAGCCAATAGGGTGTGGCCAGCGCCGGCACCAAGAGTGTGCTGGACACACGGGCTTCCTATCATCCCCAGAAGCCAGAGCCAAGCTGCACCCCAAACCCCATTTCCTCGCTCTTTGTCCATCTTAATAAGTGGTCTTAAGTATAGATTGAACCTGCATAGGTTTTGGACAAGATAGCCCAATGGTGCCCTTGAAATTTCTGAGAGCTGGGATGTCTCTTTTTCTCAGGACAAAACTGGGAACCTTCCAGCGAGCCGGTAGTGACATTTTTCCTTCTCTAAAGGAAAAACTGAATAATTCTGTGGTTAATCCATGTATGTCCCTTGAGCATGGAAAGATGGGAGAAACACAGATAATAAAGTTGTCTCAGGGTTGTTGGGGCTGGAAACAAACAGGCTCTAAGAACATTTGCCCACAGAATGAAGATTCCAATACATGTTTACTGGGAGTACTGGAGTTGTTACTGGCTGAGTGCCGGGTCCAGTGGCACAGTGGAGACACTAGGCATTTATTTCCCTAAAGCCCAGCATATTACAGCTGTGTGTCTTTTTTTTTTATTTGTTTCTAAAGATAGATGCTCTGTTCTAACTGTGATATGGAGGGAATGCAGTCTTCAAGCATGGGTCCTATACGTAATAACTTATGCTTATGTTTTTAATAACTCTTGGTCTTCTCAATAGCATGCGAGATGGCTCGTTTCCTTAGTCCCACCTCATAAATGAAATAAAGTGAAGCAAGTCAAACACAGAGAAGTCAAGTCACCTGCCCAAGATCAGGCTCATGGGTGATGAGCAGGGACGTGCTCTCTGTCCTGGCCGCAAAGCTTGAGGGCTACCCACCTACCTGACTGAGTTGCAGTCCCTACTAGGTGCTCTCTGAAGCTAGACAAGGATAACTTTACAAAGCATGTGTTAATTTTGTAGAGTTCATGCCAGTCTAGTTAAGGATGTTGAGGGTATGTCTCGGACATTTCCCTCCATTTGAATTATTTTCACTCAGGGTTTTCTATGGCAACCATCTATCCTTGCAAACAAGGTGTCAGCCCCTTTGTAGCCAGCCCCAGGTGGACACTGTTTCTAAGTGAATGAAGGAATGTGGATAGAGGAGTCCTTGAAGACGGGAGCCAGAAGGTCCCATTGTCACCAGATTCTTAGGGACAGAGTCCTGTCAACCTCAACATTGTGACCGATTGCTGTATTCTGTTTCCTGTCTCCCCCCACCCCATTTCTGTATCTTCTTGATGATTTTGAATCTAAATCTAAGTCCTTATCTGAAACTCATTTTTTCCTTACCAACAAAAGTCTTCTTGGTAACAAACTCCCAGAGGGTCCAAGGCACGGACATATGAATTTATTCAAGGGTAGGATAGCTGTGCCTGTGAGCACTCTAGTCGCTTATGACCACCATCCTGTGACAGGGAAGACAGCCTGAGGTATCTGTTTGATTAAATACATGCTCAGATATTAAGAATTCTCAGAGGAAGCAGGCTGTGATCTTGTTCTACAATTCCCATCCATGGATAAAAGCAGCAGGCATGAGAACATTGTAATGGGCAAGTCACCGTGGGGACAGTTGAGGATATTTGCTGGTACCCCTCTGCCAGAGGCCATTCATCTCTTTGTATCAAGCATTGCCTGGCGGCTATGATTCTGACAGAAATTCCAGAGATTAAAAAGTGGTAGGATGGGCAGAGCACTGCCAGAGAAAATTTAGACTCTACTGTATCAGCTGTGGTACTGGTTACTTTTCTCACATCCATGACAATACACCTTATAAGCAACTTACTTATTTTGGCTCAGAGTTTAAGAAGGGGTATAACTGAGGTGCAGCATCTCAGAGAAGACAGAATATGGCAGCTAATCACACTGCCCATAGAGAGAAGAGAGATGAATGCTTGTTCTCATCTGGCCTTTTCTTTTTATCTTTGTATTCAATGTAGAAACCGCACCCAGGGTATGGAGCTCCCCACATGTGGGGTGGACCTTCCTCCTAGTTTAATTTCTCTAAAGCTCCCTCACAGACATGCTGTCTTCCAAAGTAGCCAAGCTGACGATGGACATTAGTCACCACATGCAAATTTCAAAACTCTTTAAGGAATAAGAAGATTCGAAAACAACGACCCAAGAAGATAAAAGGAGGCACACACTAGGACTAGTTTACATTCACTGACTTGTTTGCCTACTCTGATTTGAACAAAGTTGCCGTTTATATCCTAAGCTATAAATAATAATGCATTAACCATGAATATCTGTAAAGGGTCTACTAGGTGGGCAGGCTTTTCTCTATTATCATCACAATTGGTGCCCATAGCCTATCCTGTGTTCCCCAGTTGTTATTAATTGTTGAGACAAAGCACATTATCTTCCTAGCCATAAACAGAAGACACGAGGGTACTGATGATTCAAGTGGAAACATGGGACCCTATCAGCTGTAGAAGGCATGGGGTCTGTGGCTTGGATAATGCTGGTGACTTCAGGTCAACAGAGAAGGCTGCTATTTAAATTGAGTCTTTTGTTTATCCTTGAGAACAGAATGGTATAGGAGTTGATGACACTGCAAGTTGGGGTGGGCGGGATGAACCTTGCCCAGGCGGCAATTACATCATTATAAACCCTTTGGATTTGTATGGAAGCCTGACCTGACCACTTTCCTCCTGACCAGCCTGATTTTCTCATTGGGTTTCTGTTACTTCCCTTACCACCCACCTTTTTTCTTTTTCTCTTCCATTCCAGCAGAGACCACCGTGGTCTGTCTATAATGTTTGAGTCACTGACCAGTCCTCTTTGACTGTGCTTAGTACCTGAAGGTGCACACACATCTTGTTCTGCCTAGTTACACATTCTCCCCCATCAGTGATGAGCTGTCTCCTCTGGTTCACCAGAATCATGCTGCGTTAGTATGATGTTGCTGTGTAATGGGAAATGGCTGTGGAGCTTGGAACTCCTCTGTCCCTAGGGCTCAGTGTGAAGGCCAAAGGGCTCAGGTGGGTATAGGAAAATCTGGATTTTCCATCTAATTTTATAACTCAACATTCGAATCACTGTTCTCTAGGATTTGCCTTCCTGACACACGTCGTTCCCTCTCTGATCTCCTGTCTCAATGTTAGCTGCCACATCTCCTCAGTCACTATCACAAGGCATTCCTATTGGCCAAAGAGAGAAATCTAGTTGAATTGTGGCCTTAAACTCAAGTATTTGCACTTGGCCTATGTGTCATAAGAGGCTCTACAAACCAGTAGGCAGAGCTGTTGGTGTCTCAGAGTCTGCATTGAATCAGAGACAGAGGTCTGGCTGGTTAGACCATCCCCAAAGCAAAGGTTATCTGTTGTGATGATTAACACATCAACCTGACAGGACTAGAATCACTTAAGGGACACACTTTTAGGCATGTGTGTGAGGAGGTTTTTAGTTTGTTAATTGATGTTGGAAGACACACCCTAAATGTAGGTGGTGCCATCCCATGGTTTAAGGCCTGGGGAGAAGGAGGAGGAGAAGAAGAAGGAAGAAGAGGAAGAGGAGGAGGAAGAGGAGGAGGAGGACAAAGAGGAGGATGGGGAAGGAGGAGGAAGAGGAGGAGGGAGAAGAGGAAGAGGAGGAAGAGGAAGAAGATGAGGAAGAGGAAGAGGAGAAAGAGGAGGAAGAGGAGGAGGAGGAGGAGAAAGCCAGCAGGACACCAACTCTCATCTCTCTGCTTCCTGACTGAGGACACCATGGGACCAGATGCCTTACTCTCTTGCTGCTGTGGCTTTTCCATCATGATGGACACTATCCCCTCAAACTGTGGGCCAATGGACTGTATCCCCTTAAACTGTGAGCCAATGGACTGCATCCCCTCAAACTGTTAGCCAAAAGCATTCCTTTCTTCAGAAGGTGCTTCTGACAGGCATTTTGTCACAGTGAGTCTCAAAGAATCTTATGGCCTCTGTTCTGGCTTCTGTTCTTTAAGACACCATTGACATTCCTCAGCACCTGCCCCTCATACTCCTCTAAAATGAGCCTTTACCCTCTGAAAGCAACCCTAGGCTTAGCCAAATCTACTTAGGTCATATCTTCCTTTCTGATGCACAGAGGATGGGGAGTCTGTGTCTGCTCCACTGAAGCCATTGTTTTTGTTTATTCATTGAAAGATGATGCTGACAGTGAAGAAATGTGAGGCAAGTGGAGGAGGGATGGAAGAGAAGCCAGGAGGAATAATACATGATGTTAGTTCTTAGCTAATATGATCTTATAAGTGCTAATCACACACCACACTCTCTTCCGGAGCCAACAGCCCTGTGTGTGTGTCACTCACAACCACCTGCAGCGTCATCTTAGCAATTCCATGTGCCAGTCAGTTATCACCATCTATAATTGACAGGACCATGAACCTGAGAATATTTAAATTCCAGATCCACAGCTGGAAAGTGACAGCTGGAGCCTGAAATTCGTCTTCTTTATCTCTGAGCCCAGGCAGCCGATTTCCATGCAGGAAAGCCACCTGTTTATGTTATTAAATGCAACAGTACAGAGAGAGCATGTATTACGCTTGAGACCTTTCTAATGATTGTCAACAGCATTAACAATATAAACAGTAAATTTATTAATGGATTTGCATCTTAAATCTACTGTTATAAGATTTCCTACCATCTCTAGAGACAGATGCATCGTGAATATTCAGAAGTCTGGCAATGAGCCACTCCTGTCTCTCTCTGGATTGCATTATCAATCAGAAACATGAGCAGGTCATCAGGAGAGAGGGAAAGCACAGCTCTGTCTTCCTTTCACTTTTAGAACATACAAGTTTTTTTCTCCAGTGATAATATATATAATGTATAAGTTATAAGTTATATATTATATGTATTACATTTTATACATTTGATTATTAATGACCTCTTAGAAGCAGTATTATTTTGTACTCAATTCAAATTACGATTATATCAAACTTCACACTTTTGGACAGGTTCAGAATATAAGTCCATTTAAATAACATTAACATTGTTGAAAGAAAATATAGTATACAGTTTTATTTGAATTTTGAATCTCCCCCCCAGCTTACAGTGCTATTGGTGGTAGGGAAACCTTTAGGAGTAAAGCCTGGTGGAGGCCTAGTAAACAGAAATGTGGGGTACCACTGGCACTTTCTGTCCACTCTGTTTGCTTTCTGGCTGCTATGGAGTGAGAAACTTCCCCATCACAGTCCTGCCAAGTAGATTCGAATGTGCTATAGGCATACAAGCAACAGCCAAGCAACTGTGCCCTGAACCCTCCTCTACCGTGAAGCTAGAATAAATAAACATGTCCTTTCTTTTTCACCTTAGAAGGATGGAACTAGAGCCTCGTGCATGGTGAGCAAGTGCTATGCTATAGAGTTGAACGCAAAGTACCCCCATTTTACAGTTACTCGGATATTTGTGAAAGCAACCAAAAGCCGGCTGGCACAAAGGGTCTTCGGAAGACAACCTGAACTCTGCAGACTGAAGGAACTCAATCCCTGAAGAGCACAAAGGAGCTCAGATAATAGGTGGATGCTGGGACACCCCATGCATCTGAATGTCAGACATGATGATGGCTGTCCTCCTCCAATGCTGCTTCTTAAGTCCCACAGGTGCTGAGGACACGATTGAATGACAACCTCTACCCCTACTTGTAGACCCTTCTCTTGTATTAGCATCTGGCTGCAGAACAGCAGACATCCCAGCAGTCACAGTAAAGCTTAGAGGCCAAGCTAGCCACCTCATGTTGATGGACTGTTTTTCTTATAGTGGCCCTTCTCTGAACTTCACAAGGACTGAGAATGCTTGTTTTAAAAAAAAAATTCTTTATTTTTCTAGTTTCTAAGGGCATGGCTACACATGGGAGCACTTCTAGCAAATAAGAAATGAGGAGGGATTTCAGGCTAGCCAGGCCCTTTGCTGAAGAGGGAATGGTGCTGATCCTGGAGGCAGGGATGCTCACCTAGATCCATTTCTATTTGCTTATAGCCTTGGGTTTTTCTGAGTACTGCCAGCTTCTTGGTTGCTGTAGGTAGCCTGTGCTGCTTGCTGGTGCCAACATCTGCAAATCTCTTAACACTAATCTTCCCAAACAAATGGCAGGAGCAAAGCCATGGCCAGTTGCTAGCTTCCTACACTCGTTTCCTTTCTTTCTCAGACACGGTGTATAAGGTATCTGTTGTCACTTACAAAACAAACTGTGTTTGTCACATGAGACTGATGAAAACTCAGACTAGAAGCAAAACAGACACTATGCTGACCTGAATATTAACACTCTCATATTTTTCTTTCCAGGTCTCAGAAGGGAGGGTCCTATGGGATTGCAGATGCTTTCTACCTAGGTCTTTTGTCTATTTTCTGGTGATGGCAGTCTATGAACCCAACCACCTGACTGAATAAATATCAAATTCAATACACCAACTTTATCTGTATGTGAATGTTGATACAAGAGAGCTAGGTAATAAAGAGTTAAGAGGATGGTACTAATGATGTCACTGCTTGCCCTGGAGGGGAGAAGAGTAGGCACAGAGGCATAAACGTACATATCCTTGAACTAAATGCAGACCAACAAGCATCCACCAGAACCATTTGACTGATAATTAGTCAAATGGGGAAAGAAGAAAGCTGCTGTGGAAAGGTGAGACAGCCCAGCCTCTGTTCTATGTCCTTTTCAACACTCAGCACCTGGTCCACTTACATCCTGTGGTCTTATCTCCATCACAGATACTCTGGAGAGCACATTAGTATTGGAAAGATGATAAAGGATAGGACTTGGGGGAGGGGAGCGAGTCACAGGTGCTACCTCTTAAAGTTGTATTTTCACTGCTGTGGTGATCCATCGCTGTGCACCTTAGGAGTGCATGTATTGAAATGCACTCAGTTTTTGAGGGCTTTTCCTATACTAATGTATGTATATTTCCCAAACTCACGGTAATTTAGCTAACTAGTCCATCATTCACTTACTTACATTAGTCAAAAACTTAGAGATTATCTCCAATAACACAAACCGCAAATGTGCTTAAGTCCGACTTGTCTTGGCTCCACTGGTCTGAATCAACCGTTTTCTATAGATGTCTTTCAAAGTTCTGCCCAGGCCACTATTGCTTCTGCTCAGAATCATGGGTCCTCCAAATTATAACACTGTATTGTGCATCCCTCTCAATCCAGGCCCGTTTTCCATCCAAGGACTCGATGATTCCGTGTAGAAGGCCACAGTTTCCCTACCGTATTCCTATTTGCCCAGAAGCCCAGGCTATCTGAACAAACAGGCTCAGTTCTAATTTCCTCTGAACAAAGCTCACAGGGCATTAGGACCAAATGTCCTCTGTTCACTCGGGCTCCTGGGGGTCCTCAGAGGGCAGCTTTTCCAAGTCCACCATGTCAAGGTCTGTTCGAAGACACTAACAAGTTCAGGGGTTCCCTTGGAACTTAGATCTGCCCTCTGGAATTACCCTTATTGGAAACAAGAGATAATGTGAATTTCAGTAACTTCGTTGTATCTAAAATACTGGCTTTCACAGAAGTATCTGCCAGAGCAGTAGCTATGGGTAAGGTCATCCACAGCTTGACTTCCAAGAGAGATGACTTACTGGTTAAGAGGATGTATTCCCAGATGTCGTGTTTCCAGAACCCACATGGAGGTTTACAACCATCCTTAACTCCAGTTCCAGGGTGTCTGATGACCTCTTCTAACCTCTGCAGGGACCAAGCACATATGTGGTACACAAACATACATGCACACAAAATACTCACCTAATAAAATCTGTTTTATTATAGTTTTGAAAGGGAACATTTTCCCTTCTTTTTCCTCTTCCTCCTCTTCCATGTTCCCTTTCTCCCCTCTCTTTTTGAGAATTGCATCAAGTTGTCATCTTAGCTCATGAGGTCTTAGAGCAGACATTACTAAAATAAAAATACTATAGCATGTGTTAATAGCTTGCATTTCCAGTGAGAAGACTTTCATTCCCATGCTGAGTGAAGCTGATAACTTAAAAACTATCTTCTGTGTGCCTGAATTATATATTACAGTCATTTGGCAAATTCAAAGAAAATTCAAGAACATCCCTGCTGAGAATAGTTTTTTTTTTTTTTTAAACCTAACAAATAAGATACAAATGCAAGTTGGATAAAATAACAAAATACCTCCACATCCATATTTTAAAGACATGGTCTAACAACTTCCTTTGACATTAATACATGAGTGATTCAGTTGTGAGGTTCTTGGAAAGCTTCATGGTGTAATTGGACTTTGAACTGCATTTTGAAAGCAGTTAAAGAGATGGGTTATGATATAGCATGCACAAATAGAGGATATGGATACCGATGTGGATTGTGGTGGTTTAAACAGGAATGTCCCCATAGACTCACGTGTTTGAATACTTGGTCCTCAGATAGTGGAACTGTTTGGAAAGGATTAGGAGGTGTGGCCTTGTGGGTGTGCCACTGAGCGCAGGCTTGAGGTCTCAAAAGACTCAGGCCATCCTTAGATAAGTTCTTTCTGCCTCTTGTTTATGGATCAAGATGTGAGCTCTTGGCTCATCTGACTCTAGCACTTTGCTCTCCCATCATGGATTCTAACCTTCTGCAACTGTAAGCCCAATTAAAAAATGTATAAGTTGTCTTGATTGTGATGTTTTGTCACAGCAGTAGAAAAGTAAGTGAGACATTGGGGAAAGCCATACTTTTAGGGTACAATATGTATCCTGTGGGGTCTTGACACATGGATAACAGACCAATTAAGAATAGAAAATATTGGAGTTTGATAAAAAGTAATGATCTGGACTCAATACAACTTTTCTTGTTGCAGGAACAAAACACCCAACAAATGCAACTAAGGAAGGAAGCCTTTATTTTGGTTCACAGTATAAGGGTATATATCAGGGTGGAGAAGTCCTGATGGTACTAGCTTGAGGCAGCTGGTCACATTGCATCTGTAATCAGGAGTAGAGAGGGTATGATTGTTGGTGCTCAGCTCACATTCTCCTTTCATTTAGTCTGGGAACCCAGACTGTGAAATGGTGCTGTCAACCCATGGGTATTAACCTAATCGAGATGACCCTTACAGGCAAGCCTCCTCGTTCATTCTAAATCCTGTCAAATCGAAAGTCTTAAACACTACTTGATGCAACTCCTCACAGATATAAAATGTCCATTTCAGTCTCTTCACCTGAGACTCTAAGTGTTGACACCCGTGTCCTTCCCTGCCTTAGGGGTTTGTGACTAGAGAGTCACAAATAAGTTTCCTTATAGAGAGTACAAATTCCAAAAAAGTAGAACTTGCTTTTTTTTTTAAGCTGAGAAATCAGTATGCTTAATTGAGGGATCTCAAGTCCAAATCAGAGCTGAGTAAATACAATGGATTTGCCTGAAGGTGGAAATGAAGTAGGTGGGTATTATCATATTGAGAAACACATAACAAGAGGCAAACATCTTTTCCAGCCTGACAATGTATGCTCATAAGTGCTAACTGTGCTCCTGCAAGAATCAAAGATGAGAAAATGAGGGTGAGACACCAGCCTTGGGGAAGTGTTAAAGCAGCTTGGAAGGCTGCTGATTACATGTGTGGAAGATGAAAGGCAGTCTCTGAATCAGCCGAGATGCCTGCTCTGCCCTACCGGCAGCATGCCTTTCGTGAACATCATTTGCTCCAGTGTGGAGGGTTTATAGAAATTTCTTTCTATGAAATCCAGAGGCTGTGGGCCTATGTGCTCATTCTTCTGGGCTTTAGCGACACTAAACTGAACATAAACCTTGACCAGGGCCATGGTTGAAGAGATCTTATCTAATTGCATTATTTGATAAAGCTTCCGTTGTTGACCTTGGCACCTCACATCTCTGTTATGGTCCTGATGGTTGAATTTCTTTTGTGAGGTTTTATGTTTTCATTGTTTATCTGTGTTGTAGTTGCTCCCTGAAGCATTGCCGTGAAGCTGCTTTGAAATAGCTGTTACTTCACTCTAGCGAAAGACCTAACTCAGTTTGTGTGTGTGCGTTTGTGTGTACGTGTGTGTGGTGTGTGGTATGAGTATGTTGTGTGGTGTGTGTATCTGTATGTTATGTGGTGTGTGTGTGTATGTTGTATGATGTGTGTGTGTATGTTGTGTGTGTGTTGGTGTGTTCATGTGTGTGCAGGAGCCTTCAGAGTCCAGAAGAGGGCAATGGACCCACTGGAGCAGGAGTTACAAGCAGTTGTGAACCACTGAATGGGAGTGCTACGTTCCAATTTAGATCTTCTTTAAGGGAATTGAACTCTTATAATGGCTGAGCCATCTCTCCAGCCCTACACCTTGATTCTTGACTTTGTCATCTATTGATAATTATTATTTTTTAATTCACTACATGGTCTTCTGCTTTTGGGGGTGGTAAGTGATTTCTATGGAACCTTGGGTATGATGTCATAGGACTCTGGACCTTACCTACTTCATGTGACTCTGTTCCAGCCTGCTTCCTAAGACTCTTCTCTGTTAGGAGATGACCATGGGATGATGCCTTTTTCCTTCTAAGTGAGGTGAGCTGGCTCCAGATTCTCCCTTTGTCTCTGCTGATGGGGACAGAATTATTTCACATTGCTCAGGGTGAGCTCACAGAAATGGCTGGGGAAAGCATGGACAGTTTATTTTCTAGGAGGTCACCTCTTGTTTCCTTTTGGATTTCCTTTTCATGTGATATCATTCCTTATTAATTCGGGATCCTAAGAGTACAATGGTTGCTTAACTGGGGGCGGAAGGAGGGGATCTCTAAATTACTCCCTGGACAGCCAGATTTCAACTTGGGAGTGTCTTACGGAAGCATGACACAGCAAATACACTAAGGGAAGAGCAATCCTCATTTGAAGTAGATCTAGTGCCTTGTAATTATGGCAACTGGATCATTTTATTACCTAAACCGTGATGTCAAAAGTGAGGGTGAACAAAGGTGCTAAGTCAACAAAAAGATGTAATTTACAGTTTTTATATCTTTAAAAAGAATGCGTGCTCATGCAACTCAGAGCAAAACGTTTAAAAATTTTTTTTCTGTATCCTCACTTACCATCAGAATACCAAACACCCGAGCACATTCTGCTTATTATTATGTATCCACACAGTGTTGAAAGTTCTTGATTGTGTGTAAACCAAGGTTGCTGTGGGGCTACTTCCTCTGGACTGAAACAGTCCACCCTGGAGGGAGGAGAAAACTTCCCATGGCTCAGCACCTTACACGATGCACCAAGGCATCTCTAGTGATTGTAGCAAAGGGCTGTTACTGGGGAGCCGGAGACGCTTCAGGGGAGCTGCCTGACATTGTGCAGGGGATGGCGTTGAGGATTAGTTAGGAATGTGGCTTTTGTGAGTGTGGGATCCCCACGTAGGGGTGGATTTTAATAAAGCTGCCTTTGAATCACCCACACTCCTGTGAGTAACCTCAATAAACACATTGGTTCATGAAGATTGATCTTGGTAGAGTTGTTCAGTTGGTGTGTGTGTGTGTGTGTGTGTGTGTGTGTGTGTGTGTGTATTGATTTTCTCATAGGAATCGATAGACCTTGGTTCATAACTTCCCAAGAAGAACCATACAATAAATATTATTTTCAATTTTTAAAAATCATCCTAAATCAGACATCTACATAACCTTCTCTAAGATCCAAGGGAGAGCTGATAGGAAGATTGTGAGAATCAGAGGAAGGGGAGAGAGTGCTCCAAAACGCTCCCCTGTAGATACGGCACAGGCATTGGAATCCTGAGCATACAGCAGCCATGGTTCTCTGTATAAGGATGAACTGCACAGAAACAAGAGGAGGATGAGTTAAGAAACTGGTTGATTTACAAGACATGCTCCAACTTGTGTGGCCTTGCTTGATGGATGATAAGCAAAGAGAGAAACCACATCTACACGCTAAAGTTTATTTATTTTTTTATATTTCAACATCAGCTTTGTTACACAAACATTGTTGTACAAGTGTGTGTGTGTGTGTGTGTGTGTGTGTGTGTGTGTGTTGACAGTCTCAGCATCTAACATTTGTCACTATTTTATGACGTTTCTTTGGATATGGTGAAGAATTGTAAGCTCTAGGGCTGGGGGCCATAGGCCAATGGTCAGGGTACAAGCATCAGGACCAGAGCTCAGATCCCTAGAACCTGTATAAATCCCAGAGGTCACTGTAGCTTGCCTGTCATTCCAGGTCTAGGAACACAGAGATGGGCTTCCTGGGGCAATCTGGCCAGCCAAACTGCAATCAGACAGCTCTGTGTTCAATTGCAAGACCCTGCTCCAGTGGATAAGGAGAAAGTAATCCAGGACAACTGGCGTCCTGCTCAGGGCACACACATGCGCACACTTACTATATACACATGTGCACACATAATTTTGAACACTTGTGTACAAATGAAATAAAGGAGAAGAGGTAATGTGTGAACTTTCAAATGACTCATCTTTAGGTTGAAATTCTGGGAAAATGCTCTTTTCCTGTGATGCCGGACTTTGCAAACCTTTATCTTTGCATTATTATCATGAAACAAATAAAAATTACAGCAGGTTTTCAACAGCAGTCAACAACAACAACCCACCTGAGCTGTTACCCTGCAGACAACTAAATGCAAACCTTTGATGCTGGTAAATTTCTAAAATCAAAGACAAAAAGGAAACCAGCCCAGCTCAGCAAAAGTCATCTCAAGACAAGGAAACATGCAGAAGTACAGAAGAACAGGATGCAGCCACTGGTTTTTACCTCTTGGGCAAATGGGCCAAGCATCTCCCCTGGATGGATTCCTCTGGAGGTGGAGTCAAAGCAGGAAAGCAAGTTGTGAGCTTGCTATCTTCACTTCACCACAGAAGCTCCCAGCTGAATGTAAACTAAGACAATTTTAGTAAAACTTGATTTTTCAGGTTCATATTTTCATATTTATTTTTTTACAATGGTATGTGTGTGCATGAACAAACTGTGACACATAGGAGGAGGTCAGAGGACTATTTGTTAGGGTTCATCCTCTCTTTCTACTCTGGGTTCTGGGGACTGAACTCAGGTCCTCGGTTCCTGGCTGCAAGCACCCGTAGACACTGTGCCATCTTATTGGTCCTCAAATTCACTTTTTAATTCTTTTTCATATATGCATTCATTATGAAAGTTACACATTGTGGTTATGATCCTCTAAACTTTGAATCCACTATAATGCTTTAAGGAGGGACTCTCATTACAAGGTAGACCAAGAGCTTTTGCTTAAAGACTTGTGACATGGACTTGCATTTTCCTATTTATAGCAGCAGGGGCACGACAGCACAGAAGTTCCTGTTTTATCCCCGGTGTTCTATAAACTGCCAACACTTAGCCGTTTCTTAATAAATACTTGGAACCTTTAGTCTCAGAACTCAAGGATATATACTGAGATCTTATCTCAAAGCTTTTAGATAGATAGATAGATAGATAGATGATAGATAAACATATTAATATATATCTTTGGGACTGGAGAGATGGCTCAACAGTTAAGAGCACTGGGTGTTCTTCTAAAGGGCATGAGTTTGATTCCTGGACCCACATGATATGTCGCAAGTGTTTGTAACTCCAGTCCATGGGGATCCAGTGTCCTCTTCTGACACTGCACACATGTGACACTCAGGCATACATTCAAAGCAAACACCAATACACATAAAATAAATAATGAAACAGTAAAAGAATATTGAGGATTGGAACATAGAATACACTTTTCCATCCCCTCTCTCATCTCTACCGGGTTACCTTTCTCTTTCCCCCATAGTGTGACCACGCTTCATTTTGTGGACTGGCTATAGAGGGTAGAGGGATCATGACTGCTGCCCATCACCAGGTGAGGGAGTACAGGTGATCTTTGGAGAGTACTGAGCTCATTCCCAGGCGTGATGCACCTCAGCTAAAACTTTCTGCCTGCCCTTCTACCCTGTTTGAAAGTGTAGTCCTTGTGCCTTGTGTCCATGGTTGGCTTGTCCTGGTAGGCTTCTGGTTGAGCATCTTAAAGGAGGAGTCTGAGCCCCTCAGCAGAGAGAGCAACTTTGCTCTGAAAGATCAGAGCCTGTGGGAATAGTCAGCACAGAAACAGTGGCTTTGTTGACCATCCTGCCCAGATGTCCAGCCCCTGGGTACTACCTGAGTTAGTGCAAACGCCTTCATGAGGCTAGACTAAGTCCTGGATATTAGTCTTTCCCTGTTGCATCATGAATATATATGCTGCATTGAGTTTTATGCATATTTTACCAAGAAGGTGGTAAGGCAAATTTAAATCGTAAAATGGATAAGAAATACAATTCGGAAGTTTTTATGTTGATTTAAGACGTTTATTTTAATTACTATATTTAGAGAAATTTATTTTTCTTTGCAGAACTGGAAGCTGAAATCAAGTCCTTGTCCGTGCCAGGCAAATACACAGAGCCATCCCCCAGCAGGCTAAGAGAATTCACTATCTGTACCTAACTTAGCCACTGTTCCCTCTCATCTCATGCTATTGCTGAATGAGAATAAGTCTACCTAGGAGTGATTCCAACGCATATGGAAAATGGCAACATTTAGTTCCAAAGCTAACGACTGTGCTCTATTTCTATACACTTTCACTGAAGCAGGCAGGCAGGCAGGCAGGCAGGCAGGCAGGCAGGCAGGCAGGCAATTCTGCAGAACCTCAAGCTCCACTTTGGTTCACCACCTCCCCCTGCTGTCCCTCTGCGGTACTGCAGCTTTGTGTGAAGATGAAACAGCCTGTGTTTGCTGTTCTGGACTAGAGCCCAGAGTCTTTGTAGTTCACAACTACCTGTCATAGTAGGAATTCAGATTGCAGAATATTGAAGGTTCTATAATCACCGGCTTTATTACGGGATATTGAAAATGACTTGAGGCTATATACCGTGCTTAAGGATTGAATGCAAGAACATGTGCAGTCAGTCTCATAGCTACCGACGTGGTGGTACCAGGTGTCAGATGGTTCCAGTCTGACTTGTTGTTTTGCCATTGAAATCTCAGACGAATAACATGTCACCTATCTGTGAAATAGAGACATAGATAAGAATGCAAGACTGAATGAACAGAGTTTCTACGGGGATTAAATGGGTTCAGGAGTGGCCACAGCTTGGGACAGCCATAACTTCCCTTTCCTCCTAAAGCTGCCATTCCTTGCTGGATAAAGTTCATCTTCTGGCCATGTCCAGTGGCCTGGTCAGGGAAGGGGATGCTATTCCTAAGAGCTTCCTGCTACCAGCCTGCAGACGTCCAGACCCTGATAACCTTTAGCCTGCTGCTTACCCAGGCAGAAAAAGAACAGAAAGTCTCATGTGTGCTACCCGCTAACTCTGGGAGCCTGAGACTCAGCTCTTCACAGAGAGCTTCTTGGGGTAACAGAAGCCCCAACCCCCTCATTCCTATACACAGTCACACAAGCAAGCAGAAAATGTTCATAGCTACTCAGCACACTGCAAGGTTAAGGTTTCAAACTCGATTAGTTTTTCATAAGTTGATAAGCCCAATAACTCTTGTTTATCCTGCATGGCATCCAGGTTTGGGTGGGTCGTGTTGGGGCTAGACTTTTGTTAATCCTTGAGTTTGGGGTGGACATTAGGATGAACATTGTGACCAGCGGCTAGCGATCACTCACCACTTGCCACCTCTAAAGAGATGGCAGAAGCAAGCTTGCAGAACATACAGCGTATTTCCTGAGGGTTTTAAGAACTGTAACGCAGAACATGTTCACACTGTTTCCTGATGGAGCAGTGTATGGAACAGAGACTTAAGAAACATGCACGCCACTTATGGCCACTTCCAGTGGGGTTAGCCTATGTTTCTACTTTACTGTCTCTTGGTCACATTAAATAAATAAATGAGAGGAAATGAAGTTGGGGGGAAGATGTGATGGGGGTGCTGGGGAGAATTGGAGGTGTGGGGTGGAAGTGGATATGATCAATATAAATTGTGTACATGTATAAAGTTATCAAGGAATAAATTAAAATTAAATGATAAAAACAAATAAACAATAAAGGGACCGGCTTTACCTCCAAGATGGATATATTTTTAAAATGGTTAAGATGAAGGGGAATGACTTACATCGCTCATATAAATTCTGCTGTGTATCTGGAAGTATCAGTGAGTGGAGGAGATGTACTCTGGAATCTGTGGAGCCAACCTGAATTCAGGATGCCGCCGTTCTTGAAACCATTGGAAATTCACAAATTCACGCTTTCGATCTGAGTCATCGGAATCGAAAACTCCTATAATTAAGTTGGTCTGGACATGGACACGGTGATGCTGTGATCCATGGCTGTAAATCTCCCAAGGTTACTTCCACACCCGGAGCATATACTTTGATTCTCAAACACTATCTGTGACACTTGGCTTGCACTGTAACCTGAACCCTAGCTTGAGCCATGTGGGAAGAGAGTCTCACTGAGGGGATGGTATAACAGGTTGGTTAGTAAACATGTCTCGGGGAAGTTGTCTTGATTTAAGTTAGTTCTTTTGGAAAGACCCAGCCTACTGTGGATGGCACCATAGCCTGGTTTGGGGCCTTGGACCACAGAGCAGTGGTAAAGCCTAGCAACACCAGTTATGTCTGCATCCATTTCCCTCTGCTCTTGAATGTGGACATGATATGACCAGTTGCTTCAAGTTCCTACCATGGCTTCCTGAAGGACCTTAAGTAAGCTGTAATTGCTTACTAAGATAAACTCTTCCTTCTGCAAGTTGTTTTTGGTCAGAGTCTAATATCTGAGCAACGGAAATGGTGTGAGAGTTCCGCCCATCACCTGAAGCTGAACTTGAGTGAGACACTTTTGCATATGCCTAAGGCTTTAGTTCAGATCTCTGCGTGCTGTGGGCAGGCTGGGCACTAGGATGCTCTCACCAGCATGAGAGGTTAGCAGAGGGTCCCTGTTGGGATCAGGAAGCTGGCAGAGCACACTTGTGCCCCAGATGAAGGACAAAGTGATCCCAGGATCAGCCAACTGCTTTTACAGATACCCTTGACTTATCCGATTACAGAGCTTATAGGTCGCTAGCCAATCTAGTCAATGGTTACACCCCAAGTTAGGAAATCAGGGAGTTCTCTTCAGTGAGAGGATTTCATAGGTGTTCAGCGGAGAGTTGGGGACTGGAATTAGGACCACCAGAGGTTTTATCATGTGGGTGGGAAAACAAAGAATAACATAGAGAAGAGTCTGAGACAAGCTATGTGCCTACGGCCCATCCTTAACAACCAGCATTATTTTGCCGAATCATTCATTTTATCTATAGCTGCTACATAAATAAATAAATAAATAAATAAATAAATAAATAAATAAATAAATAAATTCTCTCCTGTAACATAGCTTCCATGGTGAGAGGCCTGGAGAGAAAGGCCTTGGCTAGGCTGGCTGCTGTCTCTTCTGTAGGAAGCAGTTTTGGTGGAGGGGTTTGCATTGAGCAAAGCCTCCCATATCAAGTGGACACTTGGTGACATTTGACAAGCACACAAACATACAAGTAAGTATGTGGACTAACTAACACCAAGAGAGGGAACATGTTGTAAACACCAAACCCCTAGCTGATGCCCACAGCTGCCTTCAGTCTGTAAATTATCATTTCAAACACTACATGCAAATATTTGAGTAGGAGACAGGTGTGTCCCTGGGGCTTGCTGGTTAGCCAGTCTGACTTACTTGGCATGTTCCAGGCTAGTGAGAAAGCCTGTTTCTAAAAATAAGATGGCTAGTGCCTGAGAAAGGATATTGGAGGCTGACTTCTGTCCAACACACACACACACACACACACACACACACACACACACACACACACACAATTACATGAATGGAGTCATGCATTGAGGTTCCATGTATTTAATGGCTTTGAGGGTCATCCATATTGGTGTGTGTATGTAAATATGTTTGTGTGTGCATACGTGTGTGTGCATATGCTGCACCCAAACCTACAGATAAATGGTATCTCCTTGAAAAGAGACAATAATGAGATGAGCCACACCCTTTCCATCATGTAGCCATAGATAGGTCAGCTCATGCCAGAGTTTGTTATTGTAATTGGAGGTACCATGAACATTGGTACACATGTTTATTTGTGTTGTTTTTTTTTTCTTTATTGATCCCTAAGAGTAACTCATTAGGTATGATGCCACAGACGAGTCCCCAAGAGTAACATGCTGGATATTATGCCACAGGTGTGTTTATCCTTGTAACAAACTGCCAGATGGTCTTGCCCACAAGGCTCGGCTCAGCGCTCTCAGCTCTGCACGCTGTGCACAGGAGAATGTGTGGTAGTATATCAACCCACTGTGATTTGTGTTTCCCTTAGGAAACATTTATGAATAATGTTGCATACGCTTGTTTACTTTTCTCAAGTGTCTGTTCAATTATTTTTTTTTCTAATTTTGCTTTGCCAACCTTAAGGTTCTGAGAATAATTTCTCAGTCATCTACGTTATATGTGTGTGTGTCATATATATGTATGAATGTATGTATGTACATAAATGCTTCCTTTTAAAGTTATGTATTGATTTATCTTTTTTATGATAGGATAGACTTTCGTGTTTTCTGTATCTTACTCTGGACATGTTTCCATGGGAACAGCAACCTTTTCAATGACTGATGATTCATGGTCCTTTGGGGTAGAGAAAAGTGACACTCAGTATTTACTTCATGTGTACATTAAAGCTACTGGATAGAGATCATAGATCACCAATCGATAAGTTTCTAGAGGATGGCACTGCAGACCAATGTCTCTTATAACCCGAAGTGTGTACAGTGTGGACATTTTCCTATTTCTTTGTCAGTATCTAACACAGTGCTCCATGCATCCTGCCTGTCTTCTGCTTTCACCTTATGAATGGCTCACCACACCCTCTAAGATTCCATATGTCTGTGTAGTAACCTGAGGGGTGGGACAGAGGTGGCAGCCATAGCAGCATTAGGGATCCTACCCAGTTCTGCAGTGCCACAGAGCAAAGCAAGGAGTCTCTCATGGAAGCTGGTGGACCATGAGCAGAGGGCCTTCCTGTGTCAACCCACTCCATGTTGGCCCTTAGACCACCTGGCTCGCATATCGTTCTCTGTGTCAGGACGCTCTTTTGAAGGTGAGTCTATAGACAAGCCTGTGCTTATCTGTTGCTCAGAAACATCCTGCAAGACGACTTAGCATTCCAGTGTCACGCTCATTGCCTTTTCACTGCTGTGACAGAATAGGAAGAATTACAGGAGTAAGTGACCTGGTTTGAGGATGCCATCCATCAAAGTATGGCAGACTTTATGGTGGAAGGGGCCATGTGCCTAGGACCTTAGACATCAAGAAGGTCCAAGAAGCCGTAAGAGAGAGGGTCAGAGGGGGGCCAGGATGCAGAAGGGGAGAGGGAGAGGTCTGGAAGCTGGCCTTTGGTGGCCTATTTCTTCCAGCAAATGTCCACCTCCCTCAGCAGGTTCCACAACCTCCCCAAACCAGCTGGAGACCACGTGTTCAAAGGAGACTGTGAACTACATGATGCTCTCAGATCACAGCATTTCCTTATAGAGATGTGAGCTTTTTTTTTCTCTCTAATAAAGGCAACAGTTTGCTTTTGAAGAATCACCTCACAATTCTCGTTCGTCTGCTCATAGGTCTTGCCTCACACACTGTAGACTTCCATTGGCTCCTTCCTCAGAAGAGGCCATGAAGCAGCCAAGCACACAAAGGCCTGTCTGGCTCCAGAACAAGGCACCAGCAGGCTGCTGCTCTATCCAGCTTGTCCTCTGAGGCTGTTGGCTTAAGAGCTCAGTTCTTCCAATCAGTAAATGTTCTGATGGTCTTTGAGGGAGAGTTGACCTTACTGAGTCCAGGGAACCTTGTAATCTTATCCGTTAATTTCTCCTTGCTCTGTTTATCTCTCACAGTATGAACGGAACCACAGCTGACACTGAAAGTGAGCACTTGGACGTAGAAGAGCCGGCATCTTTGCGTTGATTGCTGACGACCTGTGCCTTCTTCAGCAGCTTCCCTCCAGGCTCTGTGGGTGTCATAGAAGCGAGCATGCTTTATTAGCCATTATCTTCCTCGTTGATGAAAGACATCTCCCTGAATCCTCCGGTCTTTGATACTTTCCCCCATCATCCTGGCTGACAAATGACCACATGAGTGCATTGCTGGTAGAGCAATATGACCAAGAGCAAGAGGTCACATCCTTGTCCCTGTGGAATCAGCATGCCCCCCTCATCCTGTCTCCAGTTGGTCACAGACAGAGTTCTGGTGGTGGCTCAAACTGTAGCTACCTAGCAGAGGAAGCACAAGCAGGGCACATGCAGACTGGGATCCTCTGAAGTGGTTGTTGGCTGAACAAAGACGTCAGGTCCTGTAGTCTTCACTACTTATTTCCCTTGCTTGTAAACCAATCACAGTCATGTAGATGACTGATACCATTTATTATGCAGTTGACTCCAGCAGAGAAGTCCCCAAAGCTCCTGGCATACAGGCTAGACTTGAGAGTTTACAACTAGCTATCTGACAGTATCTGTAACCTAGACTAGAACAGTCAATATATAAACACCCAGAATAAGCCCCCACATGCAGTGAGAGGCTGCAAGCCAGTGCTGCCTCAAAACTACAGCAGCTGTCCCCAGGCTCAGGTCCCCAGATGCCATCAGCCATCCTGAAACCCATGCCCTAGACAACAGCAGCCATCATGAAGCCCAGGCCCAATGCACTTTCTCAACAAAGAGCTGGGACGAATGAGACCTCTGCTTTCCAGAAACCAGTTCAAGTGGCTACAAGCAGCAGAGGCTATAAGAAAGCTCACTTTCTGTTTCTGCAAAACTAACTGCAGTTCAAACCAAGAAACAAAATGGCTGCCATACCCATTTGGTAGCAACAGTGGTTTGCATAGTCTTAATTTCAAGTTCCTGCCTCTCTTCCCTTTTGCCTAGGTACTTCAGAGAGTTGGAATCTTCCTGTCCACCTAGAACGCTCCCATCTCTCTGGGGCTCAATATTCCTTACCTTTCCGCCATGTATGCATTCAGTCATAGAGTGCAAGTTTTCAAATGTAAGATAAACCAATCACCTAGGCCAGCAGGCAGCAGCTGCCAGGGAGACAGACCCAGCGCCTCTTGATTATTTGTGATCTGGTAAACTTAAGTCTGAGGTACCTCTGATATTAAAAACAGGCCCTGAATGTTTTACCTCACATTAAGTGTAACACATATGGTCAGTATATGGTGAAGCAAATGGCTGAGGACACAACTGAGACGACTAGAGATAGTTTCATTCATGCTTGTCCCAAAACTTCTGGACGGACACCACACAGTATTCCTCCCCAAAGGGCAATGGTGTCCTCCTGTTTCAGGAAGAACAATGTGCTGGGTGACAGGGATTCATTTTTTCAGAGACCATCGCTGTGTCTCCACAGACATATTTTAAATCTCTCTCTCTCTCTCTCTCTCTCTCTCTCTCTCTCTCTCTTTCTTTCTCTCTCTCTCTCTCTGTGTGTGTGTGTGTTCCTGTCCTGCATGAATTTTCTGAAGAAAATATTGTGACCTAAAACTTCATTAACATCACTAGAAGAGGAAGTACATATGATTGTCCCCACACTGCCATGAGATCTAGGATGACTTCCTGGGGACATATTTAAAAAAAAAAAAAAATCACTCACACCAAGCCAGATGAATGAGGATTTTGGTAAAGACACACATGAGAAAGTGCTTCAGTATCAAGAAGCAGTCCTGGGACAAAGTCTGTGGGGCTGAGCCTCAGCTGAGTGCACCCATAGCACCGTAGGGCAAGGGTGAGCCATCTCCGGGGAACTCGCTTTCCCACTGCGGATCTTTCTGCATGGTGCCTGCTATAGGTGTGCATCTACATGTGTGTATGTATGTGTATACAAGTATGTGTGGGCCAGAGATCAAAACTAAATGTTTTCTTCCAACACTGTTTGTCTTAATCTTTGAGACAGTGTCTCTCACTGGACCTGAGGTTCGGCGATTTGGGCAGTAAGCCTCAAGGTTCCTTGTGGTTCTGTTTCCTTGGTGCACATTCCACTATGACCAGTTTCTTTCTCTTTTTAGACAAGGGCTCAAAACTGACTGGCCTCAGACACCCTACATAAAGCAAGATTGCTTCTGTCTGACAGAGATCCACTCGCTTCTGCACCCCTACCCCCAATGATGGGATTAAGGGTGTGAACCACTACCTGGCCATGCTTGGCTTTTTAATGTAAGTTTGGGGCGTTGAACTAGGGTCCTCATAGTTACATATAAACATGTCACTGAATGAGCCATCATGCTAGTTCTGGATTTTCCCTTATTATGTTTTGTCTCTCTGCTACAGAATGTCATTGAAGGAGACCATAAGTGCCAACAGTTAGAAGACGAACCACCTTCAGGCCATTTTCCTCTTCTTGGTTTCTCAGAGTTGCTGTTTCTCAGTGAGATTGAATCATTTTCTCATTATTACATAAAAGATGAGCATAAGCCCATCAGCTTTCCATAGTCAGAAATGAGCCCTCAGCTCCAGAGATCACATGACCTGCCAGGGGGAGGGGTCTGTTAGAGTGCTTTATGGATAGGCTCTGTTTCCTTGAACTGTGCCTTGTGTGACTGGTAATTTACCTCCTGCCTCATTCTTCTCTCTGCTTGTTCTCCACTTGGATATGTGTGTGTTGTGTATATGCATAGTCATATGTGTGGGCACATGTGAGTGGTAGCACATATGTCTTCATGTATGTGATTTTTTGGTGGAGGTCAGAGACTGACCTTGAGTGCCTTCATCCCTCAGTTTCCATCTTATTCTTTTAGGATGCTCAGTCATCCCCTCAGTAAGCACTGGGATCACAGCCAGAACCATACACAATGCCCAGGGTTTATGTGGGTTCTGAGAAACTCAAGTCCGGTCTTTGCATGTGTGAGGCAAGAACTGTTTCCACAGATCCACATCCTCTTTCCTCAGTCTTAGTGTCAGGAGGACCCATCCCTCATTGCAGAGAGGACAGCTCTCATCAGCATCTGTATATGACCTATGTGAGCCCCTTGCCTTGCTGAACAGTAGGAAAGACCCACATTAAATGTGGGCTGTACTATCCTATATGCTAGAGTCACAGAATGCACAAAGAGAGGAAAGCCAGCTCAGTACCAGTGTTCATTTATTTCCTAACAGAGGACACACTATGTGCCACTGCCTTCTGTTCCTGCTGCCTGCTTTCCCTGGTACAATCAACTGTATTCCTTAAACTGTGAGCCAAAATAAATCCTTCCCCTGTAGTGCCAGGAAACTGTTAGCAATCCCCTCAAAACAGAGCTGATCTGATGCAACTCACAGTAAGGTCATTATTCTATTTGAGTTAGCTCAGGGGTGGGGGTGGGGGTGGGTAGGGCAGTGCACTGCTGTCATGCAGGATGGTTTTGGTGGTGGGGAGCCCTGAATATCTATAGGGCAAGGCTTTATAGTAAGCAGCAAGCAGGGGGTGAGTGTGCAACCATCTAATTGGAAAGCCTTTAATTGGCTGGTGCTGGGAGTCCTATCATAAGCTTAGGCAGGGAGTGGGCTTGTAACCAGGGGGTAGAGGTTTGTTGGCGGAATAACCTGTAGATGCTGGTCTTATTTGGGGTGTAACCTGGAGATTGGAGCTAAGCTTGGGTTTCATTGGCAGGTAACTTGGAAACTAATGGTAGACACAAGCCTATTAGTTTACCGGAGCTGAAACTTAGGTCAGGCTCTCTAAAATGGAGTCTGAATTTAGAAGATTTGGCATCCCACCTCCAGTAAGTTGCTTCTTTGGTTATTTGGTCACATCATTAGAAAGAAAAACTAATATGCATACCAAGAGGCTGTCCTTTCTATAGCACATTTTTGTTGTCTTTTGGTACACAAAGTTTAGTGGACAGCTGGCTGTTGATCATTCAGACCTGCAGACACAGTGTTCTAATTGAGGGTTTGGAATATGTCTCTCTCTAAATGCAGACTGGGCCATGGGCACAACTGTCTGGTCATGCCAGCCTCTCTCACAAAACCTATTGTTTACCACAGACATAGCTGAACTCTGTTAGGGCCAACCAGGCTAAGTTTGTGGGAATGACTTTCAACTAATCCTGAGAGATTGGAGATTGACTTAATTATGCTACTATGGTTCTAACTTCAAGGACTGGCTTGTCAGTTCCTATGGAAACAATCAATGATTTTAAACAATCAATAACAGCAACATTAAAAACAGAGTAGCCTGCTCCACTTCCTCCTCCTAACACCTGAAGCCAAACTGCAGTACCAGTTACTGCTCCTGTAAATGTAGACCATGTGCTTTTCAGGGGAGAACATTCTGTGGATTTCAGGCCCCACCTTTACCTTAATCCTGTCTTGCTAGTGCCTGGATATCACCTCTTACATATAGCATAGCATATTATAAGAAGTGAGAAAAAAAGCAAAGAGAAAAATATAGAGAAAATTGAATAGAGATCCTGAAGATCCACTTCCTTCCCAGGAATCTGTGACAGTTTCTCCTTTCTTCAATGACAGATACTCATCTCTGATCAACAACCACAACTTGGTTTGTACAAAATAAAGAGTTGCATGTTCACATGCTTCGTTTGTTTGAGTAAACCGATATATGTTAGCCAATCATGACAAATTCTTGAAAATGTCTGATATTAGCCAAAAAAAGCAATCCCAGGATAGTGAGATGCCCAGTTGGTAAAACTTGTCAGGCAAGTCTGGCAACCTGCTTTTGATCCCCACAATGCACATAAACATAGAAGGAGGGACACCACACAGTTATCCTTTGACTGATACACATATGCTGTGGCATGTGAATCCACACAAATCATACACACACACACACACACACACACGAATAAGAGGAAAACTTTTTTAAAGACATTTAAGAAAGCAATTCACATGACTAATTCTGCTGGAGTAAACCTTATTGCACTTTATTGAGTATGTATTGTGCAAAAAGTCACAGAAATAAAACTTTGAACTCTGTGTTCTGTTTTATGATGTGTGAGCATTAAGAACACTCATGGGTCATTTGGGCTCTCAGATCTGCATTGATTTCTCCAGGCTAAGAGTGGATTGTGTGTGTGTTGGGAGGGAGGGGAAAATAAAACCATTTAGTAAGTTCTTAAACTTTTTAATAATGATCTAATTTATATACCTGTGAAAGGAGTTAGGCCAATGAGACCTGAGAAAGAAATCAGAGAGATTAAACCTGGTGACAAACACATAGCTTGATAAAACAATTCAATGAAACACAAATAAATGTCCAGAGAATCTTCAGATGTTAGACACTAGGAGATGGATGCCAGATGGCACAGGCACACTGTCTGTCTCCAAAGCCTCCTTCCCTTTGGAGACAGAAGTCAGAGCATGAAGAGAGAGGGCAGGAAGTAACTGGACACCAGGTCTGGGGCCAAGCAGACCTCAGCACTGTGCTGAACTGCAGTGAGCTGGCATACAGTGAACTGAACTGCAGTGAGCTGGCATACAGTGAACTGGACTGCAGTGAGCTGGCATACAGTGAGTTGAACTGCAGTGAGCTGGCATGCACTTAGCTGGACTGCAGTGAGCTGGCATGCACACTGATCTGGACTGCAGTGAACTGGCCTGCTTGGAGAAAGAGAGAGCTGGGTTGGGAGAGTGAGGTTCATGTTGAATCAGAAGCATAGGGTAGGACTCAAACCTTCTAATGAGGATGATTTTTTTTTTTTTTACAAAGATAGTGCAAGTCCTTCTGTTTCTTCAAATTTCCAAGTGGATAAACTATGAGAACTTACAACAAAAGATCCTGGCTGTGTGTGAAGAGAGTGACCACTGTGAGTGTACACCACAGGGATAATGCCTTGGTAGGCATGGTCACCCCCACTCCTGCTGTCTCTGAACCAAGAAATGGCTTCTGCATTTTCTTTCTGCATTGACATCATCTGGGAGACAGAGCCTGTTAGTCACAGCGCCCTGCTAAGTATCAGCAGCTTTATAAAGTGGATTATTTTCAATGATAAAGGTGAGAACAGTTTGAAATTTTTTCCTGATAGCATCAACAGATGACTCCACAAGCCCCCAGCAGCCCCCACAAGCTCCCAGTTGCCTCTAGAAGCCCCCATCTTCTTCTAACTGCTCCCAGAAACCTCCAACTGACAGTGACCATGCCTCTTTGTGAAGATGCTTAGGTTCAGGCGGGTTAGCATTGCTCCAAAGGAGATTACATTTCCTTTGATTGTTCAGGGTCTTAGTTCCCTGCACTTAGTAACTTCACATGAGCTAGAGCGTTGGGAGCCCTGTAGCCTCAGATCAGATTGATGGCTTCACTGACAAAGGAGCAACCCACCATCCAGGATTTATATGGGGCCACCTGAGAAGGGACTTGAGACAGGCTAGTTTTATTGTTGAGAGCCTGGAAGATGATTGGCCTTTATTCCCTGTCCAGTGTTCTTTCTGGCAGAAATGTATTCCATTTATAAGCGGTTACATTAGTGGAAACAGAAGGATGCCTATGTTAGGAAAGAGAGGGAGCATCAAGAAGTATGGGAAGTGCACATGTGGGCTGCAAAGTGATGAAGGTCACAGAGGGCTTGGGAATGACCACTGGGTCCTGTGAAGACAGCAGCATACAGGAGCTTAATAAAGCAACTGCCTCCCACCAAAGTCCACGCACATGGTAGAACAGCTTCCTCTTAAACTAGTCTAGAGTTTTTCAAAACCAGGAGGGGGGGATCAAACTGGGAAACTTGGAATGGGCAGCCTCTGATTTTTGTTTGTTTTTGAGACAGAGACTCCTGTAGCCCAGTTTGGCCTTGAACTTTCAAGATAGCCACTGATGACCTTCAACTTCTCCTACCTCTATCTCCACCCCCCACCATGCTGGTACGCTACCACACCTAGTTTATGCAGTTCTGAGGCTCAATCTCAGAACTCTGTGTGGGATAGGCAAGCTCTCACCTAATATAGCCACAGCCATGGCTGTCACTTCTGCCTGTCTTGCTGAGGTTGTTCTAGAACACACTTGTGTGACTGCTCTTTATTGGGATCCACCTACAGATGAGAATGAGCCATGTTGAGGCTCATCCACCCTCAAATGGGTACATAAGAAGGTGACACTGATGTCATGTGACAGACAGTGCCTGCCTGACCCTTCTAGGCCTTAGAGCTCACTTAGTTGACTGTCTTTTGTGCATACATTTATTCCACAATAACCTTTCTTCCTTCATCATGAGCACGCCTCAGACCTTGTGATACCCACGAAAGACACCTTTGCTATCTGACATTTGTTCAGAGGAGAATTCCTTAAAACTAAATTGTAAGGAGCTGACAACCTTCTTCCAAGTGGAGTATTTGGTCTAGAGGGATGGGGGTATGCCTTGGGGATAGAGTGCTGGCCAAGCATGCAGAGTTTTGAGTTTGATTCCCAGCACTGTGTAAACTGAGCACAATGCCACATGGCTATCATTCCAGGGTGCTAACTTGTTTTTTTCCCCCTAGGCCAGCTAGACTGGTTACAGTCATCTTGCACAACTAGTGTAGACACAGGAGTAATAACTATCATCTATGGTTGTTGCATTACCCAGGCTTCTTTACAGGAACAGACTGGGTAGAATAAATACATATTAATTAGATTGGCTTATTTGAACAGGCTGGGTAAATCTAACAGTGGACGTCCACATGCTAGTGAAAGATATAGAAAACTTATGAAAAATATAGAAAGTTTTTATGACCCCTAGACCTGAGCAAAAGAATGCAGGTTCACTAGTTCCAAGAAAGCAGAACTGAATGTAAGATTTTAGGCCTTCACTGCCCAGGATACATTCTACATTCCAGGAGGGGTACATTATCCCTGAGTCAGAGAACACTTGCTGGATTTCATTCCTCAGACCTCAGGGAAGAGAACCCACCTGTGAGTGGGGAAGGCCCAAAGCAGGAAGACACACTCCTGACCACAAAGAAAGATGTAAGTCATCTGGGTAGTCCCAGGAAGTGGTTGACACAAGATAAATGGTTGGGCAAGGTTACATTCTTACAAAAGATAAGTGTATAAGATGCTTTCCACATGACCCTGACTGAATCATGGTTTGGGTCTCTTTGGGACTTTCCACTGTTTTTATGTTATGTTTCCTTGGATACCCCCTCACCACCCTTGGTTTGTGGTTCTTCCCTATATAAGCCCTCCACTCCCAGCTAACAGGGTCAATTCCTCTGCTCCTGTGTGGGTTATGAATTGACCATCAGTTGACTGATCCTGAAATATACCTCTTGCTGTTGCATCAAGAATGGTGTCTTGTGAGTTATTGGATGGTCACAAATTCCTGAGGCTTGAGGGAGGTCCTCCCTTCGTGGGGGGTCTTACACTAGAAGGACTGAGCCCCCAAGGGGCTGTTCAGTTCAAGATACCAGATCCCTCTAGAGTCCTAATCAAACACTGAATACCTGGATGACACCTAGGGGGATGGTTGTTTTCAGTCTATTTGGAAGGTTGAAGAAAGTGGATTCTGACATCAGTGTGGGATGGTCTGGTGCCAGCAGCAGTAGCAACAATATTGATGGACTCACAAGCCAGGCATGCATGACACAAGCAACAATGCTGATGGACTCACAAGCCAGGCATAACAATAGCAACAGTGTTGATGCACTCACAAGCCAGGCATAAAGGCAGAACTATCATAGCTTCCACTCAAGCCTGTAGCAGGATATTCCACCCCCCCCCACACACACACATTTTACAAAAAAGCTCGGTAATTTGGGAGGAGCTAATGCAGGAGGATCGAAGAGAGAGGAGGAGCAAGGAGAGGGAGGAGAGAGAGAGAGCAGACATGGAGAACCACGCATGGGTCCAGAATAGTCATGGGTAACGATTTAGATCTTAAGGTTAGATATTGGGAAACAACTCTAATTGTGTGGGCAAATTGTTAATTGAGCATTTCTAAAGCCATTGAATAATCTTTAAGCATGAGAGTCTTTATTCTACTGGGAGCCGCCGTGGCCATGGCTGGTATTGTCTGTGGTTCAGTCTAGCATTGTGGTCAGCTTGGTGGATTGATAGATCTAGCCACCATGCTGGTGTCTCATGGGTGCCAGGGCCAGTGTTTCCATATGGCTATGGTCTTGAGGGTCTAGTTGTGGCGCACAGGGCCTGAGCTAAGCAGAGCAGCTGCTTAGATAGTCAGCCAGTGCGGCACAAGCCTCCTTGTATGGAGGCACTGTGGTAGGCACTGTCCACTTGCCAACCCAGAGAGTAAGTCTTAATTGATTCCAGAAACAATCAACTTGATGCGGAGGTTATCTAACCACCTGTGCGTTTGAGTTCCATCAGCTGAACAGTACTCTGGGATGTCATCAGTTTCCCCCTGTACTGGCTGGTTTTGTGTGTCAACTTGACACAAGCTGGAGTTATCACAGAGAAAGGAGCCTCCCTTGAGGAAATGTCTCTGTGAGATGCAGCTGTAAGGCATTTTCTCAATTAGTGATCAGGGGAGAGGGCCCAGCCCATGGTGGGTGGTGCCATCCCTGGGCTGGTAGTCCTGGGTTCTATAAAAAAAACAAGTTGAGCAAGCCAGGGGAAGCAAGCCAGTAAGCAGCACCCCTCCATGGCTTCTGCATCAGTTCCTGCCTCCAAGTTCCTGCCCTGTGTGAGTTCTTTTGGGATGAACAGCAATGTGGAAGTGTAAGCTGGATAAACCCTTTCCTCCCCAACTTGCTTCTTGGTCATGATGTTTTGTGCAGGAATAGAAACCCTAAGACTCCCCCTAAGGTCAACAGAAGCCCCAGCAGCCCAATATGCTGGGATTCTTGTGTTCCTGCCTCTCTGTGTTGCTTTCTCTACTTGGTGAAATGTGGTGACATTTGGTGGCATTTTCCCCAACCCTTTTCCCAGGAGAGAGGGGATTTTTGACCTTTGTAGAGCTGTTGCTCAACACTCTGTGCAGCGGGCATTGGTAACCATGGAAACGTCTTTGAACTGAGGAACCATTTTGACTTATCCTCAGATTTTTTTTTCACATTGATAGCATTGATCTGAGTCCCTGGTCCATGATTCTTCTCAAATGCTCTTTGGGTGTGACTAGCAGTAGTGGCATCCTCCTGGGAAAGAGTGTGTCCTAGATGGAGGAGAGTACCTGTCACCACTGGGTCACCAGCACCTGGTATCTTGTCCCAAATCTGCACCGATGACAGCTATTTCTGCCATTATACAAGGCTGTCCAAACCTGGCTGTCTATACTATCCTGATTGGTAGCTTCTATACCAGGCTGGTATTTGTGTCTCTAATTCTAAGTCTAGCTCAAGTAAGATGTTTGTTTTTAACTATGGATACAAAGTTTATTAGTTTTAATGGTTAATTATTTTTATATAATTATAGTTTTATAAGTAAAGCATGAGTTGCTTCTAGGTATATATAACAATGGAAGGACTTTTGCTGACTAGACGGCTTTGAGAGGAGTATTTATGCAAGTCTATAAAGAAGAGGAAGGGTGTGAGATCTCTGTCATGGTCTTGTGCAGCTCTCAGTGCTGGGCCTCCTGGGCAGCTTTGCTCCAGGAAACAATATATTCTTAATCCAGACTTTAAAAACCATAAAGAGAAAAAAATATTTGTTTAGGCTTGGCATAATCCTCAAAATAACTCTCCATCATAATGGAGCAACATAACAACCTGCAGAAACGAATTACTCCTGTCATCTGTCCATGCCTGGACTGTAGAGCCAGCCAGCCATGGAGGTTCATAGGACTTTCTTCTAACACTGTACCCTTCCCTAGTTTTAACCTCTTACAAAACATCCCATGGATATAGAAGCTTCTATCTCAATAAATAGGCAGGAGTATTAAATCCTCTGATACAGAAATTAAAATTAAAAAACACAGCAAACCCTGTATTAGCTTTTCTCGCTTGCTCTCTCTCTCTTTCTCACTTGCTCTCTCTCTCTCTCACTTGGTCTCTCTCATTTGGTCTCTCTCTCTCTCTCTCTCTCTCTCTCTCTCTCTCTCTCCTCTCTCCAGCAGTCTCAGCCTCTCCCCTCTCTAAAGCAGTATTAGCTTCTTTCACTGTTCAGCTGTCCAGCCATCTTAGCTTCTCTCTCTAGCAATCTTAGTCTCTGTCACTCTGTCTTTCTCTGTCTCTCTGTGTCTCTGTCTGTGTATGTGTGCCTGACTTTTTTTTCTTTCTAGCTCACAAAGAGTTAATGAACTCCAAGCCTCTCTCCTGGCCAGGGAGGGGCCCTTGAGCCAAAGAGAAAAGAGCCCAAGTAACTAAACTTTTTTTTCTTAATCCCCTGCCACTATCAGCAGGAGTTAAATTGCCAGAAGCCAGAAGCTTTTGGATCCAGAATAGCAAGAAATAGTTAATTACCAAAAGTCAACAGTTTTGGACCCCAATTGCTGATGTCAGAGCACTTTTGCTGCATTGCTGAGGTACCTGCATGTTGGGCAGGCCCCAGCACACATACTTGACAGAGAGAGAGAGAGAGACAGATGGATCGATAGATTGGTAGATGGATAGATAGATAGATAGATAGATAGATATAGATAGATAGATAGATAGATAGATAGGCAGAGAGAATCACTCTTGACCTTACAACAACACAGTGTAGAGGACATCAGCTACTACAGAAGGTGCTTGGGCCACCATCATGGGATGTTGCAATGGGAATCAAGACTTAACCTGGATCCCAATATACCTCAGGGAAGACAGGATTGCAGCCAGGGAATAGAAAGATTTAGGTATGGAAAGGCCATAAGAAGAGACTTCAGAGGCAGTAGAGATAGCTTGGTGGTTAACAATGTGTAGGATATAGAACATCCAGATACCTACATAAATCCTTCTGTATACTCAATACATTAGTAACATTTTTTTGCTAGATGGTTAACAAGAATAGCTGTCTTAACTCCTTGTGTCAAAGCTATTGCAGAAGCAGTGGTACTAGAAATTAATGAAATTAAAGCTATTATACCAGCAATAATCAAGCCTGCTACCCTCTTGCTTCTGCTTAAAGCCTAACACACTTCTTCCAGCACTTTCAAGCTTTTTTCGGAGAATCAAGGTTTTCTAATACTCAAGATAGTAAGACAAAAGCTGGTTGATAGACCCCTGTAACAGACATGCCAGGTTTCAACACACTAACACAAGTAGAAAGTACACAGTCAATGCAACATACAATAAATGCCATAGAAGAGACAAAACCAATCTTAGCTTGACAATTAAAAGAGCCTTAAAACATACACTAACCCTTGTTTGAAACCCAGATCCTATCTCAACTTTATCTCTTGCTATCATAACATCATAGAGAACTGCAGCTAACTTCTGAATATGTCTCTGAAAATGTTCAGATGCAGATCCAGCCTTCCAAATGAAGACTGTTATTTCCAATATTGGATTGATTTCTAGACTAGTACATGATTGAGTCAGAATAACTGTTCACCTTTAAGAAAAATACAAGAGTCATTATAAATTTTTTTTGATTCTCTGTCCCACAAGGTCTAAAACCTTGAGGCAAAGTAGCCTGTCTCATCTGGGATATAGGCAAGCAAAGGTGGGTCAGGAACATATGTCCAATACAGCTTCCCAGTCACCCTTGTCAGGGCACTCAGCAAGCTCACAGGTCAGCATCATTCTTTGTCTCAGCACCAGCATGTCTCACCAATCATTCTGGCAGCCACCATGCTCCTACAGCATCCTGTGTAGCCCGCTGCAGCCATGGATCAACTGGGTTCACCTGAAAGAGGGGCTGGAAATGAAGAGAGGGATGGAGGGAGAGAACAGATGAAGCTAAGACAAAGTTCTCTGATCAAGGCTCGAAGTTTAATATTCAGCTCTCAATTTAAAGGGAAAGCCCCATCAAACCCCTTTCTTGTTTCAGCTGGAGATGGGTGGGGGAACCCATCTTTTGTCACAGCTGGAGATGTCTCAAGGCAAGCTCAGCAGGCAGTTATTCTTCTAAGTTCCTATAGCAGGCTGTACATGCAGCCAAGGTGGTTAACTCCACCTAGGTGCCTATTGTTGCGCAGCTAAGGTGGGTAGCTCCACCTAGGTAATATTATTTGGTCTATTGTGGGGTCATATTTGGTCTATTGTGGTAAATAAGGTCTTTCAGGCCTGCTCAAGGCTGAGGGAAGGGCACAATCCTGCAGAAAATACACAAACATGCCCTCTTTCCCATATTAGATACCTGGTCAGGATCCTGCCATATGCCTGTAAGTGGACCCTTCCTTTTCATCTAGGCATAAGTATGCCTAGTTGAAGGGTGCCATAGACACTCAGCAGAAAGTTCCTTGGCATCCAATTTTTTTTAAATTTAAAATAAAAAGTTTGATTTAAATAAATTTATGGTACTTGATTATATACTGCCTTTTTATTTTATGAAGATATTGTTTTAATATTCCATGGGCCCCTTCCACAATACCTTGTCCTTGAGGGTTGTGAGGAATCTCCATAATAAATTGTTGACAGAAAGTCTCAACTGCTGGACTACAATTGCCAGTTTCATTATCCTATTCAAATTATCTGAAGGAGGTTCAGGGTTCAAGAGTTAGGAGTCATCTCAAGTGTCATGACAAATACCATTGGAGTAGTGTTACTTCTAAAATTTACAATGATTGTCATTATAATTAGAAAAAAAGTTTAAAGACACCTGTAGGGTATTTGGCATTATTCTAACACCTCTCTGGGTGTTTTAACTTTGCATAGTGAGATTATTAATCTAAAGAATGCTGCTCTGTTGAGCTTTGATGCTGCAGATAATGCTGATAAAATTATCTACGGCCTGAGGTCAGTATTTCCATTTTGGTCAAACCTCAGGAATGGCATTTATAGCTTGATCATGCTAGCCCTTTTTGTCCTAGGAATACTTTTATTCCTGCCCATTGTGTTAAAGCTAGTCTCTAACTACATCAACAGGTTAGCAGCCAAAGTACATGACTTGAAACTGAAAACGGACCCCCAGAGTTATTAATTTAACAGGCTGGCAAGCCAAGGATGGGTAAGATTCTGCACAGAGCCTTACAATCTAAAACAGAAGTGCATTGCTTTTGATAATGCATATTTCATGACGGGTAAGGAAGGCATTCTTATTAGAACGACCTAAGACAGGCTCAGTCTGGTTTATGTAATAAAAAGGGGGAAAGGTGGAGAGCTTTTGGGGATGCCTGGCAGGAATCTGACATTGGCCAAGGACAAGGAAATGAGTTGCTTGGCAGGAATCTGACATTGGCCAAAGACAAAGAAATGGACTGCAAGCAGGAATCTGACATAGCCAAAGACAAGGAAATGGACTGCAGACAGAAATCTGACATTAGGCTAGAACAAAGAAGTAATTTCAGGCAAAAAATCTAAATCCTAGGCTAGAACAAAGAAAAAAATTTCAGGCTGGAATCTAAATCTTAGGCTAGAATAAAGAAGTAGGCTTCAGGCATGAAAATGACTTTGGGCTAGGAGAGGGAATTAGGGTCAGATATTTTGGTCATTCTGATAAGCCCTTAGAAATAGTGATCACAGGAGTGATCATGGGACTCTGTTTATTGTCCTGTGTGTTCTTTGACTATCTGGGTTTATTGTCTTGCTTGCTCCTTGACTATTTGGACTATTTGCATCTATTGTATTGCTAGTTCCTCAACCTAGAACTGACCTTAATACTTGCATGTAATTTAAACAGTATAAAAGCAAAACAGGAGGAGGAGGGATGGGATAGGGATCAATGGAAAAAGGGGAAAACATCTGAAATATAAATAAATAAAAATATTGAAAAATTTAAAAAGATATTTTTTAAAAAAAGAATGTGTACCACTCTTTCAGAGGACCTCAGTTTTGTTACCAGCACTCACATTGGGTTGCTCACAAGCTCCTGTAACTCCAGTTCCAGGGTTGCAATTCATCTGGTCTTTATACATACCTACATTCATACACACACACACACACACACACACACACACACACACACACACACACACAGGGATACACACATATACCAAGGATGAAAAATAAACTTTAAAAAGAGACCTGTTTTAGGGTTTTACTGCTGTGAAGAAATACCATGACCAAGACAACTCTTATAAGGACAATATTTAATTGAGGTTGGTTTACAGGTTGAGAGGTTCAGTCCATTATCATCAAGGTGGGAATATGGCAGTGTGCAGGCAGACATGGTGCAGGAGGAGCTGAGAGTTCTACATCTTCGTCTGAAGGTGGCTAGGAGAAGACTGGCTTTTATGCAGTTAGGAGGAAGATCTTAGAGCCCAAGCCCACAGTGACACACCTACTCCAACAAGGCCACACCCACTTCAGCTAGGCCACACCTTCTAATAGTGCCACTCCCTGGGCCAAGCATATACAAACCATCACAAGACCTTAGAAGTGAAACAATTGTGGGTGAACTGAAGGATGTTCATGCATAACCTTAGATAGTAGAGGTTGAGGAACCTGATCAGATATGTGGATAAAAATATAAAGGACTGAGGGTTCTGTGAAAGGGACCAAGCAGGGTTCTCACTGAAAATGGACATTGCAGATGAAGAGACAGATTCCAAATCTGTCTGAGCTAACACAGAACTTGGAAAAGCATCATCGAAAGTGAGCCAAGGGTCAGACCCTGGCCAAGGAGAAAAGATTTGTTGTCAGAAGAACCCTTCATTAAGAGGAGAGAGAACCTATGCCAAGGAGAAACTCTGTTATTACCAATGGTAGGAGGTTGGATCAGTCCCAAATCACCTGTCTGTCCAGAGTAATAAAGACCCAGATGTCAGGAGGCAAAGAGACTCTCTTCTTGGTTCAGTAAAGGACACATCGGATTTGGTCTCATTTATGGAGCATCTGAAATCACAGACTGTCCAGTGGCCAGCCAAGAGCTTGCTGGGTACTGTGGATTCCATAGTTGAGATGGATGTAAGCAACAGATCTTATTACTCAGTAAACTCCAAATGAACTCTCCTCCTGTAGTTAAGAGGAGACTGGAAGCCAGTGCTTGTCATCTGACCTCAGTGCCGCACTGCAGAGGCAACGCTGTCCTGAGCAGTAGGTGTGAGCAGAAAATGGCCCTCACCAGAAGAAACTAAACACGTGCCAGTGTCTTGGTTATCTTCCCAGTACTGTCATAAAAGCCTGTGACAAAAGCCATGACTACTGTGGCTCTGACCTCTCTCTTCATTTTGTATAATCCAGAGTCCCCACCCAGGCAATTGGCTCACCCATAGTTAAAATGGGCATTTCCATATCAGTTCATGCAATCACCCAACCTAGGTAATCCCTCACAGGGGTGCCTGGAGCCTTGTCTCCTAGGGAATTCTGGTGAATTGGCAATGGTCCTGGCAGGCTGTGGCACCCAAAGCAAGATGTTATCTACTTAAAAGCAGAAAATGGCTAAGAAACAGGCTGGAGAGGAGGCTGAGACAGACAGGAGGAGAAAACAAGGCCTTAGGCCACAGCAGAGCTAACTGTCAATCAGCAGCACTGACTGAATGCCATTTTAACCGTGACCAAAGCTAGTAGCAGTGGAGTGTAGATGTTGCTGCCAACAGGCATGAGTCTCTGGACCCAAGTGGAAAACAAACGCTACTGCGTGGATCTCCTACCAAGGAAATAGATGTGAAAGAAAAAAAAAACCTTCCAAAGCACCAACATATAAGTTGTTGTATTTGTGGTGAGGTTAGGGTCCCCCTTCCACATATATCAGCAAAGAATACAATTTCCCCTTTGAGCCTGAGTGGTGACAGACACCATTCAATGTACCCATCCAGCTGCCTGTTCTTGTGTTTTATAAACCCATTCCCAGGTGTGGAGCCATTTCACCCCTGGAAACTCCCCTGTGTGCGTCTCTAACTGATGAGGAGACTTGAAGATTATTATATTTAACGAAATGCAAGTTGTCATCTCCCACAGAGATACTGAATAGGCATCTGAAACGCTTCCTAAGGGCCATGCAAAACAGTCACGATCTGGTTAGCAGAAAGTAAACTCCACCAGTTACTTGGAATTACAGCATCACTTGAAATGCACAAACTCGTACATAAAAAAATAAACTGGCAGGCAAAGAATAAAAATGTTAATAATGGTTCACTGGCAATGAAAGGTTTTAAAGAGTCTCTTCTGTAAGGTTTCTTAGTTTTTCCAAATTTTCTACAATTAAAAAAAAAAAAAAGCGTAAGCTTCCTTATGTTTGAAAGTATCATTTCTAATGAGGGAATTAACAGAACTTTACATTCGTATCAATGCCAGATTATATACTCATCACAGAGGGGAGACTTTTGAATATTTATGAAAGACTGACAGGTCGCCCTGCCACACCCATGTCTGTAGAATTTCCCTCAGACACTTTTATTATCAGATGTTTTGAGTTTGTGATACATTTACCAGCCCTTCACTGTACTTGAGTTTTGCATGCAGCAAGCTGCCTTGTGAGTCTTGCTGTGGCCTCCTGTTCACAAAGCAGCAGGCTCAGTGTTGGTTAAAAGTGAATGTAAATAAAACGTGAGCTAACCCGTTGTCGGTGCTCAGTGCTCAGAGGAGAACAGGTTGTTAGTTAATTGGGCTTTTCTAGGAATGGATTTATTGGAAATCTAAGTAACACTGAGGGACAGACCACTATTCTGTTCCAATTTGACACTTACTTTTCCTGTGGAAATTGAAACACTCACGGGGTGCTCATGTCCCAGCCCTGTAGCTCCCACCCTGAGGTCTTGCCCTCTGGAGGGAGCTGTCTTGTCTTTCAGGCCCCGGAACTGTGAAGCTACCAAGTGCGTGAGGAGAGCCAGCCACACACCCCAGCTTTCAATCAATCTCATTTGCAGCCGAAACGTTTACACCTGTCCACAGTTAAGTTCTTTTTTAAAAAAATCAATTGTTCTGAGAACATTTATTCCCATTCAATTTTTGGTTTATGGGCCAGAGATTATAATTGCTAAACTGCTCCCAAAATGTAAAGGAAAAAATTACAGAGCTTCTTAAAAGAGTACACAAATTTAAGTATTATACAATACTGTTTATATGTGTGAGTTTACAGCACAGTATAGTTGTTTATAAATATTAAATATAAATTAAATATTTTGGTTGTTTTTATTTACATTGCAAAGAAACCTTAAAAATTTACTTATAATTTCTGAGAATTTCACAGTCTAATATTAACTTCATCTACCCATTGTTTAATGTTTAAACAATGTAATCTGGTGTAGCACCAGTCTTTGAATGTACTGTAGGTGTCTGAGCTGGGTCTGTCAGGAAACACTGAGTAACTCCTGTGGATGTGGTAGCACAACAGTGTCTTTTGGGTGTTTGGATCTTTGTATCTTGTTTGTCTTTGGACAGTATAGGAAGAAAGCCCTTTAAACACATAGCAAGTGCTTTTCTGCTGCTGTGATAAACCACAGCCTGGAGAGGAAAGGGTTTATTTCAGTTTACAGCTGTCATCCATCATCTGGCAAGACAGGACGAAGTGTAGGGCAGGAACCTGGAGGCAGGAACTGAAGTGGAGACCACAGAGACAAACTGCATCCTGGTTTGCTTTCCATAACTTCACTGATCACCTGCCTAGGCTTGGAACTGTCCAAAGTGGGCTGGACCCTCCTACATCAGTCACTCACCAAGCAAGTGCCCCACAAACACTGCCACAGATCTACCAATGAACAAAGTTCTTCAACAGAGATTCCTTCTTCCAAGGTGACTCTAGATTGTGTCAAGTTAACAAAAACTAGCCAGTACAACATGTGAATTTGACATTCATGAGTGAGATAAACAGAAAAAAAAATCATTGTCTACTGAGAGAAACGCTAGGATGATTTTCCAAGGTATAAGGCAGTAGCTCTCAACCTGTGGGTCATGACCCTTTTGGCAAATCTTTATCTCCAAAACTATTTACATTACAGTTCTATGGCTGGATGAAATTACACGGTGTTACTATGTATTGCATTTCTATTATCTCTTTGCCAGTTGATGGACATCTGGGCTGTATCCATTTCCTGGATCTAGTAGAGAGAGACATAATGGAAGTAAATGGGCAAGCGTACTGGCTGGTTTTGTGTGTCAACTTGACACAAGCTGGAGTTATCACAGAGAAAGGAGCCTCCCTTGAGGAAATGCCTCCATGAGATCCAGGTGTAAGGCATTTTTCTCAATGAGTGATCAAGGGTGGGAGGGCCTATTGTGCGTGGTGCCATCCCTGGGCTGGTAGTCCTGGGTTCTATAAGAAAGCAAGCTGAGCAAGGGAGGGGAAGCAAGCCAGTCAGTAACATCCCTCCATGGCCTCTGCATCAGCTCCTGCTTCCTGATCTGCTTTAGTTCCAGTCCTAACTTCCCTTTGGTAATGAACAACAGTGTGGAAGTGTAAGCTGAATAAAACCTTTCCTCTCCAACTTGCTTCTTGGTCATGATGTTTCGTGCAGGAATAGAAACCCTGACTAAGACAGCAACTCTTTCCATAGCAGGATAGTGAGTTCTTTGAGCAGGTGTCCGGGAGTGGTATGTCTGGATCATGAGTTAGTCTTCTAGGTTTTTGAGAGACTCCAGAATGATTTTCTTTGTGGCTGTGCCTGCTTACACTCCCACCAGCACTGTATAAACGTTCCTCTTTCCTCACGTCCACTTAAGCATTTCTTATCATTTGTGATCTTGCTGATGGCTCTTAGGAATAATGTGAGACAGGGGGTTGAAGTTCTAACAGGCCTTTTCTGAATGACTAAGGCCACCGAACTTTTAAGAGTTTACTGGCCATTTAATTTCTTCTTCTGAGATTAGTATGTAGTCCCATAGCACATTTCTTCATTGTTTGATATGATTTCTTTTTACTCTTTTTTTTTCAAGACAGGGTTTCTCTGTGTAGCCCTGGCTGTCCTGGAACTCACTCTGTAGACCAGGCTGGCCTCGAACTCAGAAATCCGCCTGCCTCTTCGATATGTTTTCTTGATGAGTAGATTTTTTTTTTTTGTAGTCTCTACACTAAATCCCATACCTGTGGTGTAGCTGGTAAGGCTTGTCTCCTACTCTGGGGGCCTCTTCTTCACTTTATTGACAGTTTATTTCTGCTCTATAAGCCTTTTAATTTCAGGACTTGATTGTCATTTCATTTCTTAATTGTTGTTCTCTCAGAGAAAATTGAGTCATATGAAAGAATAAAAGTTCGGACCTCATTTGGCAGAGTGACCCGGTGAAATGGGTATTCATGACCTAGTTACTGTTCATGCAGGAGGCTGAGCCTGGCACACCAGGCAGTGGGACCCTTGAGTTTGATGACGTGGTAATTTTAAAGCATTGTGAGCAATGGGCTCTCTCTCTAACGCTAAGCTTCAATGTTGGTTAATATAGTAATTTTGACATGCATTTTTATTTTAAAAAGCTTTTGGTTGGTTCTTTGTGAATTTCATATCATGCACCCCAATCGTACTCCCCTCCCCCTCCCCTGTGCCCACCATCCAGCCTTGCAACCTCTTTCCCAACAGGGAACAAAATCTTGTAGAAGCTGTAGTTTGTCACAGTGTGTTCCACAGTATATGCCTTTGTCTGCACTTCTTCGCATGCAGATGTTCATTGCAACGATTTGGTCTGGTACGGGGTCTTTGGCTTTTGCTATCAATACTATGACTTTATTGGGATGCCTCTTGGATATCCCATTCTTGTCCTGTGTCATGGAGATACTGTAGCTTTGGAGCTAGAGAACCAGCTCCCTTCATGCTCTCAAGCAGTTTATCAAGGGGGTGGTTACTGGGGTGGGCCAGTTGAGATCCCTGAGTCTGGGCCTGAGAGGTATTTGTCCTGAACAGCCCTCCAGCCCTCCACCTCGAGGCTGGTTCACCAGCAAGCCACACAACCAGGGCCAGCTCTACTGTGCTGCCCAGGTGAGGTGCAGGGGCCACTCTCCCAAGTGCTGTAGCTGGTGAGGGACATGGCCAGTTCTTCTACTTTATGACCCCAGGGACAACTCTGCTGCCTGCCATAGGTGTCAAGGGGTGATAGACAGGAGGAGGGTGTCTTTCCTTCTCCCTGTCTTGTCTATACAGCAGACAAGAGGCAGAGCTAACTTCTGTGCTCATGCCTTGGAGCCTGCTCACCTGCAGCTCACACACCCAGGGTCAGCTCTACTGCACCATCTAGGTGAAGTACAGGGACCACTCTCCCAAGTGCTGCAGCAGGTGAGGGGCAAGGACAGCTCTCCTGCTCTTATGACTCCAGAGCCAGCTCTCCTGCCTGCTGTAGGTAGCAAGGGAGGAGGGTAAGGGAATACATCTCTCTATTGCCCATGTCACTGCACAGCAGACAAGTTGTGGGGTCAGCTCTCCCACACACACTCCTATCCTCAGGCCAGCTCACCAGCAACTCCTGCAATGTGCAGGACCTTCTCTCTCAGAATGTAGCTGGCTAGGAGTGGGGTCAGCTCTCCAATCTTCATCCCCACCCCAAGGCTAGCTCTCCCAGGATGCCCAGCTGAGGAGTGGGGTCAGTTCTTCACAGCCCTCAAACATTAACAAATCCCTAGGCTGCAGCCCAGACCAAGGACATCCATTTAGCCTTTGCGGGTAATAGAACCCCACTGCTGCCCCCTGGTGGCATCTCAGGACAGGACCCTACCATGGCCCAGGTGGGTTACCAGCTATTCATTATCGGGTTCCTCACTCACCTCTTGAATCCCCAGTTCTACCTCTCTTCATTGTGCTTACATCCTTCTGTTTCTCTCTCTCTCTCTTCTGTTTCTCCACCACTTAATTGTTCCTCTTAGTGGCGCCTGGGGTCTCTGAGTGTCTGGGGTCATCTCAGGCGCTCTATGCCCCCTTCATGCATTATAGCACCTGGCAGGCATGGTCTGTCCCCCTAGGCCTGCACAGTGCCAGACTGGTGGTCATCTCAAGCTAGCTCCTTGTTTGGTCCTCATGGGCCATCTGGTGGTCATCTAGGGTTCGCTCCTTGCCTGAACCCACCTGAGTGGTCCCGTGAAAGCGTTATCTGTCTTGGAATCACACCCACCGAGGGCCCATAGTCCCAGGTGAGGTTCTTCCAGTTTCCAGCTCTTTTTCTGTCCCAGGATCCAGTCAGGGCCTGCATGGCACCTGAGTGGTGGGTCTCAGGCTCACTTTTTTTTTTTTTTCAGGAAATGTTAGGCAACATTTAGATGTTCACAGGTCAGAACACTGAGCATAGACATAGCCTCTCTCCTCTTTGACACCTACTGACGCAATGTGAAACAGTACCCATACCTGCAATACCTCTAGGGCAGGCTATTGTGATTATTATTATTATTATTATTATTATTATTATTATTAAATCCATGCTGCAAAGTGCCACTGTATTTTGAAAGGAAACTTGATTTCTAGAGATTACATATCATAATTTTTTTTCTTACTCACCAAGAGTGTAAATGAAGAGCATTTTGAGGTAATTGACATTAAGAGAACAAAGATAGGAAAGCCCTTGACACTGCAAAGAACAAACGGATGCTGCTGCATCGTTGCCTCATGTGGATGCAAATCTCCATCACCACGTCAAGCTGCAGATCTGAGGAGGTACAAGAGTAAACTTGTTCTTAAATCGATTCAGAGAACTGTAATGCAGTCAGTCACAGGGACACGGCTCCTCTGACAAGCACATGGGTGCTCTCCCATACCAGTTTGGCTTTAGTTTGTGACTGTAGGCAAACCACATTTTTTTTTTCTACCATAGACTTCTCATCTGAAAAATGATAATGTGTGTTCCTTCCCATCTAGACACCAATGATCATCTTGATAGCTGTAAGGCACCATTAGACTAACTAGCACAAAATAATAAAGAGAAACAGGCAGCAATTAAACAAACAAACAAAAACAAACCTTCAAGCCTCATCTGCAGTTACCCCATTGGGGAGACTGCTGACTTCCACCATTTTAATCCTGAAATTATCAACCTGCAACTGTGAACATACGGCCTGTGTGAATTTAACATTCTGTTTCTGGCCTGCTCCATTTTGGGATGTCATTACAGAATAACAAAAAATAGGTAACTCATAAAGAGAATTAATTTATTTCTCACTGTCCGGGAAGCCCAGTGCCAAGGGGCAATCCTCTGATAAGGACCATCATGGGTACTATCTCAAGGCAGAAGAGGGAAAGGAAAGGGGCAACACAGTGTGCTACTATGTTCTGAAATATAACAGAAGTGTCCAAGTATCTCAAAACTCCATCCTCTACCTTTATGGTTTGTATTAGCACCACCATCATGACCTCATAGTGTGAATGACCATACTCCTCTTCATCATCCTTGACATTGGTATCATCACAGTCAGCATCTTCTTCCTCCCTATCACCTCACCTCCTCAAAATCATCAGAGTCCCAACCACTGCCACCATCATCATAATCTCACCACTGTCACCATCACCATCATCACCACAGTCCAACCACTATCATCAGCACCACTGTCATTTCACCACCATCACTATCATCTACCTTAGCATCGTACCATCACTGTCAACTTCATCACTGACCTCATCCCAGCTACCATCATAACTATTGTCATCTTCACCATTGCCATTCTCATCAGCACCAGCAGCATCTACCCGGTCAGCATCGTCTTCACTGTTTGCTTCCTCACAATCACACGATCTCTGTCTCATCCTCAGTATTACCATCATCATTATCATCAAGGTCACCACAGTCACCATTTTTGTCATCGTTCTTATACAGAAATTCCTGGAGAAAAGGTCTTTTGCATGAACTATTCTCTTCACTTTTATTTGAAATATTTGCTCATTAAAAAAAAAAAAGTAAGATGGATATCCAATAAAGCTGCCATAAATCTAACATCTACTAAATGTAGTCTACTGCCTCACGCTGTGCTATGTAAAGCAAGAATATCGCACACACAGCTCTCCATATGTTTTAGCTTCCAAATATGTATATTTAGTACCTCCACATAAAGCAGTGTCTTAGATACTGCTGGGAATTAGAGAGCTGTGAATGCTTCTACTTATGTGAAGGTGGGTTCTTAAACAGGAGCAATGGTGTGTAAATTGTGGCATGCAGTTATAACCTGAATCCTGAGTGGCGTGTAATATTGGATGATATGGACTGCACAATGATAAGTATTAGACAGAGACTGTCTCTGTTTGCCTCTCTTTTAAAGCAGGGCATATGACAACAAAGCTCACTGTGGGGAAGTGGACATGAAATGTAGCCTGGTACTTGGTTGAGCTAAGGATAAAAGCCCTGGAGACCCTAAAGGGATGGTAGGACCTTCCTGCTCCTGACACCAGGTTCCTATCACTGGCCGCAGACCCCCATAGATTTGTGCAATCATCTACTCTCCTTCAGTAATTCCTAACTGACAGGTGTTGGCCTCTGTATCTCAGAACTCAGTTGCACCTTCCCTGCCCCCAATTTACATTCTCTCATTTTTATTCATTGTCCTAGTTTACAACTTTTCTATTCTGTTTAATTCATCCATTGCTTTGTTTTAATTTTAATGTTTCAAAACATGTATAAACATATGAAAAAATTAATACATTTGTCTTCAAAACATACAGGACAGTGTTCAAGATCAAGACACACAAAGAAGTTCAGACTCAGAAACAACTATGTTAGCTGTGTTTCTGATCCAATTTGACAGGTTAAGATGGCATGATTATTTTGTTTCTGGCCATATGACAGAAGTAAGCAGAAACTCTAGCCAATACCAGGTTGTCAGGAAAGAAAATTAGAAAAGTATATACATAGAAAAATATTAGATATATAAAAAATTATAATCAAATCAGCTAAGCTGGGAACTAAATTAGAAGCGAGGATAAAATCCACCAAGGAAGGCTGGTGGCTGAAGCTGAGAGAGAACCCGGGTCAGCATGAGCGGCATTTAGGGTTGACTTTATGTGACTTCAGGCAGCTGAGCAAGAACGGAGGCCATACTGATGATCCTGTCTTGTGTTTGGAAGTTTGGTTGCTCCTGTGTCATCTCAGCATTTGTGAGGTAGAAGCAAAAGGTTGAGAAGCTCCTGGTTAGCCTTGAAATCAAAACAATATCCAGAGAGTTGCTGTTGTGAAATCATTGAAATAAAGGCCTACATGCAGTTAGTGATTACTGGGGAAGGCGGAGAGCTTCCCTTCAATGGCTAGCCATGGGAAAGCTGCCTACGTGCCTGAGAATAGCCCCTCCTTCACCTTCCTATGAAACAACCCATCTGGACTCATCAGCTCACAAACAGACACACAAAGGGACGTGAAAGTAGATGGGGCACTCTTTGGGGAGGGGAAGGGATCGTCAGGAATGGGAGGGGACAGAGAGGGCAATGGAGGTCAAGATGATCAAAATACACCAAATACATGCATGAAAGTGCCAGAACGAAACTGTCCTTATATATCATTAAAACTAAAATTGTTTGCAATATGCCAAACTTATGTTTTATTATGTATAGCTGGCGAAGGGTATTTGGGGACATGATGCTAAGATCAATACTGCAGAGTCGATTGTAAGCAGAATCCAGTCTAATTGTTTATTCACAGATATGTAGTATGGCTGACCCTTGAGCCCCCCACCCCCCACTACAGTTATATTAGGAACATTTACTGAAAGTCTCTGTGATTAATTCAGAGGATTTTAGGGGGAAAAAGGCAACTTCAGCTCTGATGTGACAACACGCAGCCAGGACACTAAAATCATGTGAGCCTACCGCCATCTGCTGGCTGGAGACAATAAAGCAATGGCCATCTGTACTCAATAGGCTTCCAGAAAGTTCTAATCTCTGTCATGAATAGGTATCTTTAATAGGTGTATTTTTTTCAGAATATAAATGTATATGATAAAATTTGCTAAAGACAATGCATATTCTGACTATAGCTGCAAATGACCTGTGATTGAGGGTGCCCTGTACAGTCTTCATAGATGACTGAGAAGGCCCCTCAGAACCTCCATGGAGGACTGAGAAGGTCTCTGTCTTCTCCCATGCATAACTGAGAGGTCTCCTCATAGCCTCTGGGAATGACTGGTATCCTCTAGTGAACTCAAGCCCACCTTTATTTTAACATAAAATGCTTTCACTAATTCCCTGATGGCCAAGGATATATATAAGTGTCACTGGCCTCAAGGGCAGGCCCAATGGTGGAAGTAGCTGGCCAACACAAAATGAACTGGATAGCTTTGTGTGTGTGTGTGTGTGTGTGTGTGTGTGTGTGTCTTTGTTTCCTTTTGTTTAGTTCTAGCGTTGAAAAAAATCTTATTATTTTTGTTTGTTTCTTTTGCATTTTATTTTGTGTTTTTTTTAAGGGAGTTAGGAAAACTATGAAGTTGAGTGGGTAGTCATGTGGGAAAGGTTTAGAAGGAATTGGAGGAAAGAAGACATGATTAAAATATATTGTATAAAAGTGAATAAAAATATCTTTACAATTGTGATGGTTTGTATTTGCTTGGCCCAGGGAGTGGCACTATTTGGAGTTGTGGTCTTGTTGGAGTAGGTGTGTCACTGTGGACATGAGCCTAAGACCCTCCCCACAGCTGCCTGGAAGCCAGTATTCTGCTAGCAGCCTTCAGATGAAGATGTAGAACTCTCAGTTTCTCCTGCACCATCCCTGCCTGGATGCTGCCATGTTCCTGCCTTGATGATAATGGACTGAACCTTTGAACCTGTAAGCCAGCCCCAATTAAACGTTGGTTGTTCTTATAAGAGTTGCCTTGGTCATGGTGTCTGTTCACAGCAGTAAAACCCTAACTTAAGATAGAAGTTGGTACCAGGAACTGGGGTATGCCTGTGATAGGCCTGACCATGCTTTTGTTTGGAAGAATGTGGATTTGGGGACTTTGGATTTGGAAAACAGTAGAATGCTTTAAATGGGGTTTACTGGGTTATCCTAGTAGGAATGTGGAAGACTTTGTTACTGAGAGTGATCTGAACTATGCAGACTTGGCACAAGAGGTTTCAGTGGAGAATTCCAATGTGTGGCCTAGAGAACATTTTTGTGATATTTTGGTGAAGTATGTGGTTACTTTTTGCCCTTGTCTGAAGAGTCTGCCTGAGGCTAAGGTGAAGAGACTCAGATTATTGCATTGGCAAAGGAAGTCTTAGAAATGCCCAGCAGAGATTTTCTTCTCTGGTTAAGTCAGCGTGTTTTAAACAAGCGTAGCAAGCTGGGAAAGAAAAAATACAAAATATGTGGTTCAAGCATTAAAGGGGCACCAGGAAGTGAAATGGAGCTTAACCCTGTGTTTTAGAAGATAGCAGATGAAGGGAGTGGAATTTTGAGGCAAGATCCTACCCAGCTAAGTTTAGATCCAGGCATGGTGGTACATACCATTAATCCCAGGAGACAGGCATGCAGATCTCTGAGTTCAAAGTCAGGCTACAGAGCAAGATCCAGAACAGCCAAGCTTAGGCAGTGAAGGAGTTGAAACACAGAAAGCTGGTGATAATATAATAAAACAAAGGGAAAATTTCCAGTCCCAGGAATCAGCAGAATTCAGCAGCTTTGGTCATTTGGCTCTGGCTTTATAGCCAAAAGGAGACTACTGGGACAATTAATGCTGGTCAACTGGAGCTAAGAAATTATTGATGACTAAGAAGAGACCAGAATCATTGAGGTAAAATCTTCTGGGAAGTGTTTTCTGAGAGCACAAAGAAGCTGTGTTCCAGAGATAGACAAGGATATACCTCCTGCAGCAGCTGTACTTGGTACATGTACTTGGTAAGAGTCTCCCAGGTGGTACTGATTTTGAAGGGATGAAGTGATCATGAAGAACAGCTGAGGCTTGGCACTGTGAGAGGCCATGGATGGTCTGTGAAGGTGCAGCCTCAATTGCAGTTGATGGCCCAGGACTGAAGGGGCCATGCAAAAAAGTTGAGGCTTGGAACCATGAATAGATCCTATGAGAGGTTATTGGTGAAGCCTAACTAGTTACAGCAGAAGAACCCAGTTTGTTGGAAATGTCAGTACCGTGGGATGATCACAATGAACAGCAGCAGCAGTGGAGTGGATCAACCTGAGCTTAGAGTGCTACAGGGGGCAGAGCTGGAGAAGTGATGCCAGCCCTTTGCAAGAGCCCAGAAGACCATGTGTGGACCCCAGACTTTGAAACAAGAAGCTGTAGCATTGCAGTTGTCTTGGAGACTCCAAGATGTTTGAGATGCCAAAGCCATGGATTATCTGCTGAGGAAAGCTGCTAACGGGGAGTGGAACCAGCCCAGGAGAGAGAAGTTGTTGCAGTCAACAAAGGTGGAAAAGTAGTTGAAGATTTGAAGACCACTTTGACATTAGACATGAAGATGCAGAGTTTGAACTTTGTCCAGCTGGTTTCCTGTCTTGCTTTGGGGGTTACAGTTAAGTGATTGGATGAATCTCAGAAGAGACTTTGAACTTTGGACTTTTAACACTGTGGAGACTGCTATGGGGACTTAGGAAGTTGGACTAAATGTATTTTTCATTATGTTTAGGTATGGCCCCCATAGACTCATGTGTTGTTTGAACAAGCCTATGGGTGCCAGGGAGTGGAATATGATGGTTTATATTTGCTTGGCCCAGGAAGTGGCACTACTTGGAGCTTTGGCCTTGTTGGAATAGGTGAATCACTGTGGGTGTGGGCTTAAGACTCACTCTAGCTGCCTGGAAGCCAGTATTCTGCTAGCAGCCTTCAGATGAAGATGTAGAACTCTCAGTTCCTCCTGCACCATGCCTGCCTGGATGCTGCCATGTTCCTGCCTTGATGATAATGAACTGAACCTTTGAACCTGTAAGCCAGCCCCAATTAAATGTTGTTCTTATAAGAGTTTCCTTGGTCATGGTGTCTGTTCAGAGCAGTAAAACCCTAAATAATACAACTATATAGTGTTGTGCCCACTGAGAAATGGGTTTTGAATATCATAAACATAATACAAAACTGTAAAACGTAATACAATTCATTAAAAGTCATCTCTTCTCTGTTTTAAAAGTAAAAATATCCACAGGAATCCAGGCTGAGTTAAGGTACTCTCTGGACAAAACTACTGAGATCGGGTGTTTCTACACTTGCAGGACTCAGAGGACCAATGACAGTGACATTCAAGAATATTCATGGAGAGGAAATAAAGTGGGTTGTTTCTGATTTGTGGGAACTGGGTTTATTTTATGTAGGGATATTGTTGGAGATATAAGCTAAAATGGAGGAGTTTGAAAACAAATGCCTAGCCATCAGCTGCCAGGAGTTTCCCTCTACTATTGAGACACAGGGTAGGTTATGAACTGAATGTCCTAGGTGAGAGAACAAGAAATACTTACTTGGTGAACATTTTTTGTCTCTTTATTGAGCATTTTCCATAGCCAAGGAAATAGTCTAAAGAGGAAGAAAACCAGAACAGGACACATTCATCCTCTGGTTCTCACACTCAGAGAAGGTAAAAAAGGCTCCAATCCAAACATTGTGAGTACACCAGAATATAACATCTGGGGAAAATGATGGGGGTTGGGAAAGGAATACTCCAATGAGGGATGTATATGAGATGTGCTTCATGCCAGCACAGTGAATGACCAGGGGATTCAAGCATGGACCAGGGGAAGCACCAGCAGCCAATAAAGGAGGGTACAATGTTCTGGGTCATGCTAGGATCCTGACCACTGCAAAGCATCAGAAAGAATCCATTAACAGGAGTAAACACCGGGGCAGAGTCTTAGGAGTGAATGGGAGAGAAAGTCGGTCTCTTTAGAACTTAAGAATTTCACAATATAGAGGTAAAGGAAGACAGTTACGATGAGGAGGCTAGCAAGGCAGGGCAGATTGGATGTTGATCAAGCCACACCCAAGATGAGAGCTGGACAGAGAGAGGACATGGAGGTGGGTCCTGTAACAAACAAGTACCTTGTTTCCTCCTTAGAAGAGTCCCTGGTTCCTGGGAGAGGGAACATGTAGACATGAGTCTGAGCTTTTTCTCTTGTCATAGGACACTGGCCACAGGTGAGACAACTCTAGCAGTGACAGCAAAGGACTGGCAGAGAACACTGTCTGGTGCACGCACGAGAGAGAGAGAGAGAGAGAGAGAGAGAGAGAGAGAGAGAAGCCAGCCATGTGTGCTGTCTTCCACTGCCATATGCTATTGTTCCCTTCCTCCTGAGGACAGACAGCTCCCCATGCAGTGTGACAACTATGTTCCTCCTCCCCCCTTCTCCTCCTCCTAGTCCTTTAAGACGTTTCTTTTTGAACCACATCCAATCTCACTCATCAGGAGCCAGAGGGTATAATATAACAAGTCTCACTGACCATTCCCAAGACTTCAGAACTTCTGCCAAACTCCCTGTCCCCTTTCCAGGAGCCAGAGCTTGCAACAAGCCCCTTAGCTCTTTCCCTAGAACCCAGATACTATATACACAGAAACCCCCCCCCCCATCTCTTCCCCAGGATCTGAAATCTGAGACAAGAACCACATATCCACACTAGGAACCAGAATCTATAACAAGATTCCCTCTTCCCCCTTGTTCCCTTTTCATGAGCTCACATAGAGCCCCCTCCCCTTCCCAGTATGTAGTATCTATAGTAAGGCCCACTGTTCATCCCAGGAGCTAGATCAAGTCTCCTGTGCCCTCTGTAGAGCCTATAACAACCTCCCATCCTCTTCTCATTGAGAGGCTTAGGTTATGTATGCATTTCCCATTGCAGTGAACCCATAACCTGCCATTGATGAGAGATGTTCTTGGTTAAGGTGGTGGCCACCTGATTTTAGTGATGTCCAGGATATTCACCCAGATTAATTAACATTCTGTAAAATGGAGGTGAACAGGGCTGCCCAGCCTGACCACTGTCTGCCTCATCCAACCATTGTTCGCTCCTTGCGCTCATCTCTCTCCTAGACTAGCATTCAGGTGTTGAAAGCCCTGGATTGTTAGTGGCCATTGACCTCGTCTCTCAGCCACAGGTGTTGGCAAATTGCTCTAACTGTCTAATATCCTGCTTCAAAGACCCAAGAGGACCTTCCACTCAGCTCCTATAAGGCCAAGGCACAAATCATTACCTACATGCCCAACGTCAGTGACAAGTTCACTTGTCAGGGATTAATTTGTCATTAAAAACACTTGGGAGACCTCAGCTCTCTGTCATCTCCCATCTTGTCAGTGGTAAGTTATACTACTACTACTACCACCACCACCACTACTCTGCTAAACAAAAGCATTAAAACCAACTTCTAATGCCTTATGGTTACACCCAAAGATTTCCACACCTCTCATCACTTATGAGAGAGGTTTCTTCTTACAGTAGATGACAATTAACACAAAAATCTCCTAACTGGTATTTTTAGTGATGCAGAGTAGAAGAGACTGCAGAGTGCTCAGCCTAAGTGGGACACTATCCTTCTGAAGCTGAGGGATCGTCTTGAAAGATGGTAGAAAGATTGTAAGAACCAGAGGAGGAAGATGCCTACAGCAGAAGACTGTTTCTCAGTGTTCCCAGAGCCGCTGCATATGTGAAGCCATAGAGACTGTGACAGTACACACAAAACCTGTGCAGGTTCAAGCCAGACGAAATCCCCAAATGGGGAGGGGAGATGGATATACACTCTCCCTCTGAGCTGAGGAGCTATTGCTAGTTGATAGCTGCTAGGGGAAGGAGAGCCAGTTTTCTTTAAGGATGTGGTCACTGGTAGGTCCACCATGCTCCAGTGCAAGGCCCTTCACTCAAGACTGTATAGACAGTAAAATTTGGGCTTGATGTGTTTAAAATAACAAACAAAAAAAGGACACAAATTGGGTGGGTAGGTAAGGGGTGGATCTGTGAGGAGTTGGGATATGGTGGGTGAATACAATCAAATTCTTTGTATTAAAATGTCAAGGAATTACTAAAAATGCTGTTTAAAAACCCACATAAATGAATATGCAGTCAACCTTAATTAAACTCAGCAGGTTAAACAAAAGCTGTGAAAGTAGGAAGACGTGACTGAAAGAAGGGCAGTGGGAGGGAACGAGGAGGTACCAGAGTGAGCGCATGTGAGCAAAATACAGTGTGTGCATGCATGGAATTATCAAAGAATAAAGGAAAAATTCTTTAAAAATATAAAATACATTCACATATGATTTTTCCCAAACGGGTATGCTCTTTCTTTTACTACGCAAATCCATTGTTGTGAAGAAGAGAATTGAAAGCTGAGACTAATCATTTCTCCCAGAGATATAGTGAAACCCAGATTTGATACTCTCAGGGGAGAAGGACCCCTCTGCAGCAGGACCTTTCCCCACATACTTATTCCTGACAACTGTTACCCCACTAGAGGGCTCTGTAGCTAAGGGAAAAGTCTTAAAATCAAGCTTTCAAAATGATTTCAAATATAAATCATTTCAGCAATTATGCTATTTTGCTAATTTTACTTAAGATAACACTAATAGATCTGAAAGTAGTATAATTAATATTTGCAACTTTTTTTTTCTGGGTGACAGCTCTGAGACATGCTTATGTTGCAGTTAATTCTGACTTTTCCCCATTGTTGGTAGTCACAGTCGGTGTTACAGATAGGGAAAACTTATTTATGAACATTGAATTCCACGATTGGACGTTGTCTCAACTGTTCAGCATTTGCCTCTGTAGTAAATTCAATGCTACTCAATGATCCCTTGACAAGCACCATGGGATCACAGCACTGGTAAATTTAGATTATTGAATTTATTCATTTGAACAAATTCTACTATGTGTGACAATATTTATTTCTTGTCTATTGGTCTAACATTTATGTCAAGGGCAAAGTGTTTAAACAAATAGTAGCAGACTCCAGTGTATACCTCTGCATTTGAGACATTTAGGACTTCATAACCTATAGAGAGCAGAAGACAGTCAGTCTAGCATCGTCTATTGCTGTAATGCACTGTTCAAAGTGCCAAGTATCCCTCACAGAGCTGTAAGACACATATAGACACCAGTGTGAAATCCAAGCAGAGCATTGATAAATGCTGCTTAAGGAAGGGAGGGGATGGGCATGGAGACAAAGACTTCAAAGCAAGACTTGTCAGCACTTTCAACAAATGAAAGGAAATGTGGTTTAGGATGTTAGAAGTTAGGGTTTGGTGAGGATATTCCAGCGGAAAATGTCAGCACAAAGAGCTAGAACTCAGGTGAGATGTGGCACAAGTGAAAGCACTGTATCCCAAAGCATTGGAGTTGAAATACAAAGTTTACCAGGGGACTCTACCGGAGATGTAAATGCTTCAGGAAGCACAAAGTCAGAGAAGTTATATTTCAAAGAACAGAGATATAAAGAACCAGGAGAAGTGAACAGAGGCATTCTAGCTCTTAGATACGTGTAAGAAGGCATCAAGATACCAGTGTAGGTGATGTAGGAGAACCAGGAAAAGGAGAGGGATGAGTGGAAAAGGTAGTCATATAAACCATGATTAGCAACCTCCAAATTTAATCAAGACCGTACTTTAGGAAACTCATGACTGCCTGTAAGGCTCCTGAGAGCCAAGGACAAAAGGAAAATCATGAAGGGGAAAAAAGAGAAAAAGTTCAGTATGCCCAAGAGAACACCAAAAGATACAGAAGAATAGGAAGCAGCGGTCAAGGGTGACAGAGTCTAAGTACTAGCTGGTATAGCTAGAAGATACCTATATAAATATATTGCAGGAGAGAGATAGAAGAAAGAAGACAGATGACAAATGGATCAGTACTAGATAGTTATAGATAGGTAATAGATGAGGACACAGACAGTAATGGGAGGAAGATGGCAGATAGATAATAGATTATAGGTAGATGATTTATGACAGGTAGAATATAGATCGATGATATGTAAATAAGTGATTAAATGACAGATAATTGATAAGGAGATAAATGATGCATGATAAATGACAGATAAAGAGATGATAAAGACTGATTATGCAGAAAAAGGTGATTGCAATAGATAGATAGACACAGACAGACAGAAAGACAGACAGCAAATGGAACATCTTTCCAAATAAATGGTACTCAGGCAACTGTCATCCTATACAAATAATGACATTGATTCTTACCTGATATTATATCCATACTAAAAATGATTCAAATTGAACCAAAAAAATTTAGATGTGAGCCAGAATGTTAAGACATCTAGAGAAGAATGTTGTGCAAATTCTCACGACCTTGGCCATAGTTTCTGAGATACAACAACAAATACACAAGTGACTAACAAAAGTAGGTAAGTTGGATCTCATCAAACTCTCATAAAATAAAAAAAGGACTTGCCAACTGTGTAAGTGATAAGATGTTTACATTCATAATGTACAAAAATCCATTAAATTCACTCATAAAAGATGCACGATCTGAAAAATAAACATGGGATGGCATGTGGAATTTAGTGTTGTAAATGGATAAATGGAAAGGGTACAATAGAAGGGAAGGGAAAGCAGTGTAAATCAGGGAATATGTGGGGGCATGTGAAAATCTACTCGAGAAGCTTCTTAAAATTTATATAAAATTTATATAAAAGAAATTTCATTGCAGTTACTATATAATGGGGAGACAATCTCCCAACTAGACATTATGACAGTATATGCTACCAAGCAACCCTCAGCCTAGTACTATGAATAGGTTACATGTTTGAGTCATTAACCGAAGGGGTCCCATAAGCCACCGACACGCTATTGTACAGGCTATTGCTAATGCTATTGAACACTCTCTACAACTTTGTAGGAAGAGCCTATTGCTGAAGATACCACATACTGAGATAATCAACTTGGAATGCAATAATCGAGTGGTGCCCAAATAGAAAATCCAACTCTACAGATTAGCATTCCATAGCTCTGGAAGGATGAGAAAATTAATTTTATTCAGCCATAAACCTTGAGAGCTACAGTGTGACCTGCCTGCTAGATACACCGGTGCAATCATGGCACATGCTATTGAAGTAACCAACCACCTTTTAAAACTGGGTTTAAGGTCTACTCCATGAGGTGGAACCCAAACCTGATACTATTAATGAGATCAAAACCCTGAGACTAGATCTGTAGTGAGCCCTACGAGAAAAATATGCTACTATTATTCTGCTAAATAAACACAGTGATAAGTTAGCTCCTAATGACATATTATACCTGTAGACCAGTTCATTGTGCAGCACTCATCAGAGAAGTGTCTCTTGCAGCAGATGATAATTAACCCAGTGATCCACTGATGGATAATGTACAGAGTGAGAGACTTTGCAATACTCAGCCCAAAATAGGATGTTTTTATCACATCTCTTCTTTCAAGGCTTATGGATCTATGTAGAAGATTGTAAGAGTCAGGGGCTGTGGATAACGCCAAGGAAACAATGTTTTCTAGACACAACAGGACTCATGCATGTATGAATTCACAGAAACTGAAACTGTGACAGCACATGTAAGACCTGCACAAGCTCAAGACAGATAAGATCCCAAGATGGAGAAGGGGAAGTGTGCCCAAAGTTCCACACCTAACTAAGAAGCTATTTGTACTTTATAACCACTGGAAGAGGAAATCAGTTATCTCCAATGGAGCGACACTGAGTAGTATATCAGCCACACTCCAGGGTAGACCTCGTGCTCAGGAGTGGTGGCCAACACAATATGGATTCTGTGATTTTTATATGCTATTTGGGGGCTATGATTTGGTATAATTTTTGACAGAGAAGGAGGAAGAGGAGAAAGAAAAAGAAGAGGAGGAAGAGGAAGGAGGAAGAGAAAAAAGAGGAGGAGGAGGAGAAAGTGGATGATACATGGTATTATTTGAGATGAGAAAGGAAACGATCAAAATATATGAAAATTTTCAAAAACAACAACAAAAAAAAGCAAGTCCAAAAGAAAATTAGACAAAAACTTCAGTTGGATAGTTCTTCAAAAAGAGATACGCATACAGCATTAAATGTTATTTTAAAAAAAGCCCACATCTTTAATCTTTAGGTATGTGTTAGTTGGACCCACACTGACATACTTTTTGGTACCCACTAGGGAAACTACCATCAATGAGATAAAAATATGTGTGTTGGTGAGAAGGCGGAGAAATCAGAACACTCTCATTCTCAGAGCATCTTTGAAAAACTGTCATTTCCTCAAAAGATTATTTTTCTTTATTTGATATTAGAAATTGAACCCCTGTGTTGAGTTTGCTAGAGAAGTGGGCAAACACTGAGTGGCAGCCCAGCATCCTTCTCTCCTCTCCTCCATTCTTCCTCCATCACCCTCTCTTTCACTTTTTCTCTCCCTCCCTTTCCTCTCCTTCCTCCCTCCTTCTCTTCTCTTTCTCCCTTTCCTCCCCACTTCCCTCTCTTCTTCCTCCTACCTCTATGATATAACCTCAGCAGTTGCTTCAGAAACTGATCTCTGGGACACCAAAAAAACATCCCAAGGGAGAACACTGGACCCATGCTGATGCTAAGTGCCCTGGCCAAACTTCAAGATGAAAGTTTACAATATTCCATGTGAAGTGGTACCAGCTGAGGAACAGTATAGGGAAGGGAGCTGTACCTTGTCTCCAGTATCCTTGTTTCCAAGGAGACTTAGAGGGAAGATTCTCAGTGAAAAGAAAGTAGAAATGTAAAACACCATAACAACCAATGGCAAGCTTCTGTGTGGGAGGGGCTGGAGAGCTTCTGATTGCTTTTCTGAAAGGAAAAGTGGGATACTACTATTCCCTTGCATATGAGACTCAAGTTGTGACTTAGGGGAGAATCTTCTAGAAGCCAGTGAGACCTAGGTGTAATGCAATTAAATCATTACACAAGTTTAAGTACCTGAGGGCTTGTCCTTCATCACGGACTCTAGGAGACTCATAGAGGCTCTAGAGCCCAAGGGTTCACACCCAGGTCTTGTTCTTTCTGTGTGGAGCTCACAGCTTAGATTCTGATCCATGGAAGCTTAGGCAGGTCATATCATACTCAGGATGTATTTTCATTCTGTGTCTCTTTTCTTTAATGTTAGAGATAACATGTTGTCTTGACTGGGCCCAGCAACAGAGGGGTATGTTGCACTGGATTCTTGTGCATTGAATCTGTGTGCAGATTTATTTGGTTGCTGAATGGCTTTAAATTTCAGCTTCCTGGACTGTTTGTGATCTTGTTAGAAAAAAACACTGAAAACATTCCTGTTTCACTTGCATGTTAAGGTTTGGTCTTTTGAGATGATAAGTACTGGTTGCTTCTAGAGACCCAGAGACCCAGATGATGCCATGTGACCTTGGCCCCCAAGTTATCCCTGATTGGTGAATAAAGATGCCAACAGCCAATACCTGGGCAGAAGAGAGATGGGTGTGGTCTCGGGTGACAGGGTTTAGGTTCTGAGGAGACCATAAGCCACAAGTATGGAGAAGAAGGTAGAGAGAGGAGAAGGATGCCATGGGATAGGAGTCAAGAAAGCATGGCCCTGAGGGCTGGCCAATTGGAGTCAAGATCAGTCCAGATTAAACATAGTAAGTAATAACTTGGAGTTATTGATAGGAAAGTAGATTGTAATAGCATAGAGGGTAGATATCTGCCCATCCTTACTGGTAATAAAAGCTTATTATAAATAAAAAGGTTGTGTGTGTCTTTTATCCGGGAACTGAGTGATCAAAGGTAGGGTAGATGCTCCTGATTGAGATTAAATATTATTACATTTGCAGATCAAATGGAACATTGTTTGCAAGTCATGTTTCTACAGGTATATGTGTAAAACAGAATGGCCAGGTGGATTTCCTTGGCCGGCCCTACCCTTGTTCCAAATAGCTGAGGATCCACAGGACAGTTTTGATAACCAGTCTCTCTTTTCTGGGGATTTAAAGCTGTCTTCTGTTTGAGAACCCATGGTCATGGAGCCAACCTGAGATTCCTGTTTGCTTTCTGCAATAGGTCTTTATAAAAGTCTACATTTTGAACATCATCTGTTACACATGACACTGGGGCACATGTCAAGTTCTTCTGAGTCTCCTATTGCTGTCACCTCTTCTTAGATACCATTTATGCAAAATGGTCACAGTTGTTATTAGAGTTATTGTTTCCTAGATTAAAAAAAAAAAACCCGATTCATGATGTCTGCTCCTCAGTGCTATTTAAATGTTGTCATCTTCAGATCAAAACACAGTTTAAACTCATCCATTGCCTGCAGAGGCTAGAGTGCTTCCAACATGTCAGAAACTTTGGGGATGCTTACAGAAATGGCCTCACTTTTTCTGTGAAAGGTAGGTACAACTGCTGCCATATGTCTCAGAGAGAGCTGTGGCTTCTGATGCTCTGGGCTCCTGTTTGAATGACTACAGCACAGCAGTATCAGGTGTCTTGTCTCCCGATTCAACCTCACTGTTCCTTAGGAGGCATGAGGATGACAGCACACAGTGTAATGTTTGCAGGGGTGAGGGTGACACGTGCTTCTTCTAAGCTCAACAGCCACCCTACAGCATGGGTCACAAAGTGACACAAACGCTTTTGACGCACTGGATGCTTCTGACCTACAAGTAATAAGGTGGCCATCGGTAGATGTCCAGGTACCCAGAGCTGTCATCTCTCTTCCTCACTGACCTGTAAATCATTTGCTCCTCTGACATTACACAACCCTCTCTAGACCCTGTGTTGTTTCATGACAAGTGTGACAGATATGCTGGGAGCCTCTTGGTTTTCCTAGAAGGTGATTAACCTCTTCATGGACCTAGTTTGGGTCTGCTGCGTAATGTACATGCCCAAACATATATGTGTGTAGTTTTGCCCTATGGCATGTAAAGCATTTTATTTATAATTTGAAGTGTGGAGTATGACCTTGTTCAGTAACTATGTTAGTCTAAAGTTTTAGGTCCATGTAATGTGATGATATCACATTCCTCTGCTCTCCTCTGTGGGCAACGTGGGGACCATACCACCTGCCTACCAGTGTCGGCCTGGATCTTTTTTCTCCTCAATGAAGTTTGACAATTTGTGACAGGACACAAAGGAAATTCATTATATTTAGTAATAGAAAACCCATTTCTCATTTTTCACAAACCATGCAGCTGCAATGAAATTGCCTAAGCTGCCGTATCACAATTTTCTACCCTCGTGGTCCTTAAGGTCACCCGCCAGGGTCTTCAATTTCCTTACATTCACAGCTTGGCGTTTGGTAATTTTCGGTATCAGAAAAACATACAGGAGCTATATATTTTTTTCCCTCAGAATGGAATATTCCTGATTTGAAAAGAAATAAATCTGTCACAGGAAAATATTAAAAATAAAAAGCATGACTGTAATAATCGCATTGATGTCATGCCCAATTCCGCTCATCCACTTCGAGGCAGGGAAACTCCCCTGCTCCCCCCGGATGGACTGTCAATGTAAGAGAAATGGAATTTTTATTTCAATAACCACTGTGGTTTAAAGGTAATTTATGTATAAGGAAGCACAACAACCTCAGGAATCAAATTTCCTTAAAATATTATTTTGCATTCTGTCTGCACCAAGGGTGACTGGAGCTGATGGAACGGAGGGAAGAACAGGGAACGGGCTCCTCAGTCATCATCACTCAGCACAGAGGACTCACACACACCACCCACAGCGCCACGGAGGGAAGCTCTGCACTCTGCAAAGGCACCATGAAACAGGTTTCTTTGACATTTTACTATTAAAGACAAAATAAAGCCAGCTTACTGATGTTGCCTGCAGGACACCAGGGTCTGTCCACTCTCCCTACTTCCTGTCTTGCACACAACCTAACTCAGACCTTGTAGTAAATAGCAACACCATATGTCATGAGAGTTGATTTTTATAAATAGGAATCTCTCCAGAGAGAAATACATGAAAGCGCTCAGTTTGTATGTACAGTCTAGCATACTATGACGCTATGGCTAGCACTACGTGTATCAGGATTAAAAATGGTGGAAGAAGCCAATGCAGAATGGCTAGGCCAAGGCTCCTTATAGCTTGGTTCTAAGGAAGAAAGGGTCATCACCTTTCTAGAAGCAATTCTACAACCTCCTTCCCCCGTCAAGTCCAGCATCCCGAGAAGCCCTGACTGGATTTTGGTGCTGAGTGTGTCACCCACTGGCAAGCATAGCTTGTGGTCTTTCCCATTCTTGATCTATTCTTTATGTAGGTCACTGCATGGTTCCTAAGCATTAAGACTGGGTCTCGGGACCTTATGGATTTCTCTTGCGCTTGCAATAATCTCCCTGACAAATACCATCACTTGAAGTTACTGAAAACTAGTACCTACCTCAGCATAACATATCCCCCCTGAAAGTGCCCAGCATTTATTTTACTTCTTTTGATGGTTAATTTTGATTACCCACTTGACTGCATTGAGAATTGCTGTAAGATTAAACATACCTCTGTATATGTCTATGAAAAGTATGGGAAGGGCTGCTAGAGACTTGGTAGACAGATTCGTTCCTTGGTGAATTCATAAAGCAATAGCACATAATTTCTAAGGGGTAGATAAACTATATGAGACAGAGCTTAGAAGTCTATATCTTACCCTGACCAGTTTGAATCATGTTTTGCCCAGTTGCATGGGGCTGAGCAACTGGATTGGAATCTCTGAGTCACCCAAATGAATTTTTCTTTCTTTAACTTCTCACAAACATTTTAGTCCCATACATAAATAATTAACTACATACAAACTGGTGCCAGAAGAGTTAGGCCATTGCTATGACTGACCTTCACTGGGGGTTAATCCTTTGGGAAAATTAGGGAAGGGTTTCAGAATAGAGAAAGCCCAAATGCCGTAAGCAGGGTGTAACAGGTGGTTGATGTACATTAAGAAGCCCAGAATGTTAACAGAAATGGACACCTTGTCTATGTCCTGATGCTTTCAGAGTGAAGCCAAATTGTAGAGAACCAAGGCTGTGAGAGCAGTCTGTGTAGCCAAGGTCAGAGAAAGAGTAGCGTGTGCAGCCAAGAGGAACTCCTGTCTATGTTTGGTCTGTAGAGAAACTTTCTCAAGAAGAGAGTTGTTTGCTGAAGTGCTTATAAGCTGGAGCTGCAGAAATATACTTTGAGCCTTGATCAGAATCTTGTCTTGGCTTCATTTTCTCTTGTCCCCTGTCCTTTTCGTTTCCAGCCCTCCTTTCAGGAGAATGCTGCTCCACCTTCAGCCGCTGGACAGCTACACCAAATTAGAAAGAAATGGACAGAAATTTCAAGCCACAGTAGAATTTAGGTTTGGGCATAGTTATTGTTTTCTGTTTTTAACAAGATTTACCATGAGAATCTAGAGTAAAACTCAACACATGTGCAGCCCGGCCAGAAAAACAGCAAGTAGAAATTTCTGGATAAGAAAAATATGGTCATTAAAAAGATAATCATGATGAACAAGAAGCCAAACACTTTGAAAGAAGAGAAAGGATGCCCTGAGAATTGACTAGACATTGCAGAAGACACTACTCATCTTAGACCCAAGGTTGTACATTTATAACATCATTACAAAGGCTTTATTTTTTTTTAAGAAGAGAGAAGGGCTTCTCTTCTACTACTCTCTCTTAACCCCCTTCAAGATTCTTTTTTTTTTTTTTTTTTTTTTTTTTTTTTTTTGCATATTATCTGCTGCCATAATGTTCTGGCCAAGTTTATGGAGCCAACACCCATGCAACAAACATCCTGAGACCATAAGCAAAGTTAAATCAAGATATCCTTTCTATGTTAGCACCACAGCTGGGCAAAACTAACCCTTCATGGAGAAAGCAAACTCATGAGGAGGAGACAAAAGATATTGTTAGATTCTAGACACTATGTTCATCCAAGCAGAGAGTATGTGATTTTAATGTCTGGGGAGGCCACAAGAAACCACAGTTGGAAGAGCTATGTGAAGCAGGGGAAGTTAAACTGGTCTTCATCAAGATTTGTCAATAAGAACTTTACTCCCAGGGATAAATATTTCATTTTGTGATAGTCTTCTGGGAAGGCTTCATAAGACACTAACTTGTGTGACAGAAACCAGTCCTTGGCCACTGAACATGGGCTACTCCAGTGTAAGTGCTCTTCTCCCATAGCCACAGGGGTGAGGACAGGGTCTTAATATTGACTGTGTTCTGATACCATTTGTATCTGATTTCATTTGTCAATATTTTTACCAAATTTTGAGTATGAAAATCATTTTATCATTCTCTATTTTTAAATGTATAATATTTTGTTCTTGTAAAGTTTAAAAGTCGAAATGGTTTGTCTTTATAATGAATTACAAATTAATATGGCATTTCCTCTAATACTAATGTCCATATGGCATACACATTTTGCTAAAAGAGATTGATTATCTTCTCATTCAATTTTCTACAATAAGTCATAAATAGACACTTGAATATTAAAAAGAATACAAATGCTATTTTTTTTCAATGAGACTATAAACTAAATGCCAAAGTGGAAGCTATCAGAATTGAATACTCAGAAGAACAGTAATGAGTTAAAAATTGGAAAGGTTCAAGGGAGAGTAGACTGTGTTGTCTGGACGGGTGGCATATCTTTTGTTGTCCAGTGGATGATACGCTTGAGGAAGCTCACCAGTCACCCTGTCCTTGTCAGAGGGAGACAGCAACCACCACAGGTGTGCCTGCACCTGGGACACAGGTGTGTACATCAGATGTGATTTGGATGCAGGTGTGTCTGCTCCCGGTAGCAGCCTGCCTTAGCAAACCTAGGGAGAGCAGCACCTGCTAGGGCATCCTCATCCACATTCTGTGGATCGGTGAAGAACACAAGCCAAGCCCCTGGTGAGAATGCCAAGCTCAAGACACACAGCAATAAGCCATCTTTCATTAGAGGTGTTTGCTTGTCTTCAAACAGAACTTCTGCTTTACCTGGCACTGGGGCTACCGAGAAGAGGTAAACACTTCAGTCCTTTACCAAGGAGTCGCTGTTCATACCTGCACTCAAAAATGCTTCCCCGGTGCTCTAAAACCACTCAAGGACACATATATTTTAGAAAGGAAGTTAAAAGTAATTTTAGTAAGAAAGGCTCTAGGCTATGGGAAGGCATTAGAGCCAAGGTCTTTCTCAGAGCAGATTCTTAGAAATGAGTCAAGGACACATGAAGGTTTCCACCTTAAGAGCCAAGTATCCTCATAAAATCTTAAAAAGAATCTTCAGCATGATGTGACATCTGAATTGTCCACTGAATCCCTCATCTCCTCCTTTAAGTGAAAGGGCCTGAAAATAAATTGTAGGTCAGTACAAGGGCAGTAAGTATCAGAAGTAGCTTCCTTACCTTTGTTATTTGGTGGTGGTGGTGGCGGTGGTATTACTATTGTGTGGTGGTTTTGGAGGGTGGCCCATGCATGCCATGGGATGTAAGTAGGATCAGAAGATGACTTTCAGGAGCCATGTCTTTCCTTCCACCGTGGGTCATGGGATCTGAACTCAGGTCATTAGGTTTGTACAGCAAGCACGTCTGTGTGATGACCTGCCTCACAGTTCCAAGTTTTTCACTTTTGATTCTCAGAGATTTTATGTGTTGAATCAACTTGGGTCCTCCAAATTTTTTTTAAAAGCTCTTATGCATACAGAAAAGATCTTCTCAGTCTTTTCAGGGAAGATAATGATTACAAAGTTTATTGAAGACAACCCAAATGGAATCTTTAACAGATTTGATTTCCTGTTAACTATGTGATATTTTTAATAACTACCATCTTCAACCTAAAAGGATGCTGAAGAGCAGACTCTCCCCCATTTTGGATGCCTTTTGCCAACTGCAGAGTTGGTGCTGTAGTTCGTATTGCATTCTGGTGTGTGTGTGTGTGTGTGTGTGTGTGTGTGTGTGTGTGTGTGTGGTGTGTGTGTGGTGTGTGTGTGTGGTGTGTGTGTGTGTGTGGTGTGTGTTTGTGTGGTGTGTTTGTGTGTGTGCACGTTCAGGCACATGATTTTGCACACACATGTATATGTGCACACACATTCTATCTTTCTTTCTATTCATCAATGTACCTAAATATACACACTCCTGTGGGGCTGTGGCGTGCGTGTGTGGGCATGGGTTCTGTTGGGCTGAGTTGTGGATCCCACATGTCTGCTGCTCCAGGTGGCTGGAGTCACAGCTCAGGGGGCAGAAGCACTGGAACTTGACTGAATTCACTCTATCTTGTGCTGGGCAGACACCGGGCTGTGGGAAGCCCCATGACTTTACTCCACCTCCTTTGCCCCTTTTCTCTCAGATCTCAAGTTTGAACCTGGTTTATTCCAGGTTCAATAGACCTAAATTCACACTCCAGAGCCATGCACAGTATTTCCTTGCTCCTTTTGCAGGGAGGTGCCCTATGCTGGGATGACTCTCAGCTAGCTCCCCACTGCAGAAGGCCAACCAAGCCTTCAGAAGTGTCTCCCATACATACTGTGATGAGAGGTCTTCAGCGTGCATGGGTAGTGATAGTGCAAAAAGGGGGGAGTTGAAGTTATCCAAGAAGATGGGTGTTCTTCTTGGTCAGAAATAGGCTTTCTGAAATAAGGCACATTATGTGTTGCCAAGTGGGTTTCCTGTGCCATATTAAAACTATTACAGACTTTCATAAGCATTGGTTGGAATAAAACACTTAATGCAACCCAGAACCTGTTTATTTTTAAGCTCTTGTCCCTTAAATTTACTGGTGTGTTCATCAATTATGTGGTCGACAAGCTGTCCTGCAATTCCTTTGTCTAAGAATAATCACCCCGCCTCTACTCCAGGGACTCAATCGATTTTTCTCTCTATAGTTTTAGCTTCCCTCTTTACATTCTGGCTATTGTGGCCATTTATTAAACCCAAGATCAAAACACGGAGCTGCCACGGCGAAGGCAGCCACCCAGGTTTATTTCCATGGACGTTGACCGCATTTATCTTTGAGGTGGGCACGTAACCCACCCCAGGCTGTCATCAGGAGTAAATAGAACTTCTCATTTCTCTGCTTTGTCCTTCCCAGCTCAGGGCCACAGTGGTCCCCAACTCTCTTTGCTTTTGTCAACATTTCCTAACAACTCAGAAGAAGTTTCTTCTGAGATGCCTCAATGGCTCTCCCCCTCTGAAGACTATTCTGCCTTTTTAAAAATTCTGTAGCACCCACATAAAAATTTCCTGTTCTGTTGTTTTTCCCAGGGAGACAAAAACAAAGGTTTATTCACCCCAAATTAGACACCAACAACAGACCAAACTGGTGAGTCCTCCAGTCTAGTTGAGGGAGTTGGTGAGTTTATTGAGGTTCCTTATAGAAGCACGAGTAGGGGCTACTTGCAAGAAGATGGATACTCAAAGACAGATGCATCAGGGCACAGCCCAGATGAGTGACAGCTCACTAAAGCTGCTTCCCTGGAGCTCCTCAAACAGCTGACCCACAGCTCGACCAGTAGTTGTCTTAGTCAGGGTTTCTACTCCTGCACAAACATCATGACCAAGAAGCAAGTTGAGGAGGAAAGGGTTTACTCAGCTTACACTTCCACATTGCTGTTCATCACCAAAGGAAGTCAGGACTGGAACTCAAGCAGGTCAGGAAGCAGGAGCTGATGCAGAGGCCATGGATAGATGTTACTTACGGGCTTGCTTCCCCTGGCTTGCTCAGCTTGCTTTCTTAAAAAACCCAAGACTACCAGCCCAGGGATGGCACCACCCACAATGGGCCTTCCCTCCCCGCCCCCCATCACTAATTGAGAAAATGCCTTACAGCTGGATCTTGTGGAGGCATTTCCTAAAGGGTGGCTCCTTTCTCGGTGGTAATACTAGATGGTATCAAGTTGACACACAGAACCAGCCAGTACAGTAGCAGAATGCTCTCATCATTGCTTCTATAACCTTGGGGGTGGGTCTAGGGAATCTTCTCAGTTTCAGAATCTTCCTGAGACTTGCTTTGTTTACTTCTTAAGTATTATAGGCCTCCTTCATCTTTCCAGGAAGGAATGCTTCAATTTGGAGAGGCCACCTTTTTCTCCTTTACCCCCAAAACACATACTGCGTAGTTGTAGGATATCATAGAGATTGTTTTTCTAAGGCTTGTGGGAAACTCCATCTGTTCATTGCTTGCATAACATACCACACAAACGCAGGGGATGCTGATGGATGTGATGGATGATTGACAGAGGTCAACACTCTTTGGTATTGAAAACCCTACCAAGGGGTTAATCCAGTGTTAACCCCTGTGTAGTTTTTGTAGAAGCCTGGATGCGTTCTTTTCCAGTCTGTCTATAATCAATTATCTTTCACATGTCTATCATCTACTTTTGTTTGATTGTACAATCCATCTCCGCTATCTGCCGGCCATCCTTATCCTACCCATATTGTTGGTATAAAATAACAAGTCTGAAAGAAATTAGATTAGCTTGAGCCAAAGTGTAAATGACTGTAATAACTGGAATGTAAAGTATCATCAGACCAATGGAATCAGGATTGTGTGCTCTCCTAGTTAGCTTCAGATGTCAATTGACAAAGACCAGAATTAACTGCAGAAGTCTCATTTGGAGGCAGGATCAGGGGAGTACTTAGTAAGCTTGGCCTGGGGTTATGTGGTATAGTTATTATTATTGTTATTGTTATTATTATTATTTGGTATAGGAAAAGCCAGACTACTGTACTCTGTCATCTCTGAGTTCTATAAGAAAGTTCACTGAGTACAAATAGGAGGGAGTGTGCCAGCAAACAGCTTTCTTCTATGGTTTCTGCTTCAACTCCTACTTGAGTCTTGTTCTGACTTCTATTAAAGATCAACTGCGATCTGGAAGTGTAAGCCGAAAAAATAAAATCATTCTCCCTTCAGTTGATCTTGGTCACAGTTCACCACAGCAACATGAAGCAAACTAGAACATGTGCCTGAAGATAAATTAGGGTCTAGGGAAACCAGAGCAATGGCTGTGATGTTGACAGGGTTGGCCACCAAGCAGAGATGGTTGGGCAATGTGATTAAAGCATAGAACAGTGGTGACGGTCCTTCTGTTCAGGTCTTCTTCACGTGGAACTGCCCGTGTCTCACTGTCCAGGAGTTTCTCATCCACAGAAACATGAGGAGCACTACTTACTCCTTAAGCTGATCACATGTACAGCCCCAAGGCCTTGGGGACAGCAAGTTAGAGGCATGCATAAAACAAGTCCTCTCTACCCAGCATCCTCCAACTACAAACAAATTGACCAGGATCCTCTGTCCAGGAACAAATGCATGATCTCTCACCTGCTTTCCAGAGTGTTTTCACTGTGATTGTGGCACGGGCATAAATCCATGTGCTGGCATAGTCAAAACACCAACCTAGCAAAGAAGACACTGAATGTGAGATTCACTACATGGAAGACCCATAGAAATTAGAGTTCTTTTAAATAATTACACTGCAGGAGAAACTGAGTATCAACTATAAGCTACCTAAAATCATTCAATTCTAGGAAGATTAAAGACATATATGTACTTTAAGCTACAAAATATAACAGAGAAACAGATTTAAAAGCCCAGTTGACCAGTAATTTACCTATCCTGCAGCCAGAAGGAGCCATCTCACCAGCTTCCAAACTTCGGTTTTTCATTTTAGAATATGGAAGACTTATTCAACACAAAACTCCTGAGCAGCTAGAGAGAAAAGGTTGAGAGGTCTGAAAAGGTTGAGAGATTTTGCACAACAGAAATGTATAAAAGTATTGTAACAGTAGAAACAGACTGGAAGTTAGAACTGTAGACAAAGTAACCATTGGACAATCCAAAACCAATGAGCATCACAAAGCACTTGTTACAGCTGTAGACAAAGTAGCCATTGAACAACCCAAAGCTGAAGAGCTTTACAAAGCACTCTTAACAGCAAGAGAAAAGGTAAGTCAAGAAAAAAGTTAAAATCACATTTTAATAATGACAAAGAAAAATTTTCAGGAGGTTTTTATTAGGGAAACTAGGCGAACAATGACATAAATAATCTATTTATCAAAGTGAAAGTTACTGTTTGCTTGAAAACCTGTTATGGCCGGGTGGTGGTGGTGGCGCACGCCTTTAATCCCAGCACTTGGGAGGCAGAGGCAGGCAGATTTCTGAGTTCAAGGCTAACCTGGTCTACAGAGTGAGTTCCAGGACAGCCAGAGCTACACAGAGAAACCCTGTCTTGAAAAACCAAAAACCAAAAAAAAAAAAAAAAAAAAAAAAAAAAAAAAAAAAAAAAAAAAAAACCTGTTATGGGCACAGGGACATTTACATTCTAACAAATCAGGGATTCGAGTTAAGATGCGTTTTGAAAGGCAATTGCCAGGTCCTATCAACATTTTAAATCCCTGTCATTTTCAACTCATCAATTTCAATTCTACATGTATATTATACAAAACTATATGCATGCTTGAAAACTAGGTCAAGTGCAATTATACTTTTTGCCGTACTCTTTTAACAAATAGAAACAATGTTATTTGTAGTCTATTTTGCAAAAAGAGAAAAGGATCTGAGGTTCATAAATGAGAAAGCAATAAAATATATATAGTATGTTTACTCCGTGTAACAATGTGTAGCCGGTGTACACAAGAGAAATACTTCTCAAAGTAACACATCAGTAATTCTCTGATATGTACTTTAGATAAAATTCAAAAGCTATCTTATGACACAGTAAAAAAGTAATTTAGTTGATGTAATGTACACATAAATTTTGATAATTCTGTGCCTCTGAAAATGCCAGCAAAGCATTGTATATGACATAAGAGCCTCTTACACTGGAGGAAAGGATAGAAATGGGTAGCGGGCAGAGAGACAGAGATGCAGGATGTAACCCTTTAACTATGACATGATTGTACTGAGAAACCCAGGGGCTAGGACATAGTACCTAGGTAGAGCTCTTGCCTCTGCCTTACTCTCCTCACTGAACCTGACGGTCACCAATGATCTCTGTGACTTCCCTGTCTCTCTGGCCTACAGTGATGGGTTTATCAACACTCATAACTGCAGCAATGTTTTTAACATGGTTGCTGAGAATTCTAACTAGATTACATTATTTTGATGGCACAGCAAGCTCTCAGACCCACTGAGAGGGCCAACAAGGCAGGGTGAGGGTGCCAGGGGAGGACCAGGGAAACTTCAGAGAGATCACTGAATAAGGAAAAATACTTGACTTTTATATTCTTTCAGGAGGTAGCAGGATGTTCCTCACCATGTGATGTAGACTGGTATAGCCTGTGTGACAAAGAGCATGGACCAGAAAGACAGGGAGAAGGATGGTGAGGGGAAAGAAAGGAGGAGGAGGGAGAGGGGAGGGAGAAGGGGAAGGGAAGGGAGAGAGAGGAAGAGAGAGACAGGGTGTGATCTGCTTTTTTTTTGCTTTTTTTTTTTTTTTTTGTTCTTGTGATCTTGTCTCTTAAGTAGCCAGTTTCCTAAGGGGTTGGTCTGTGGTGTAGCAACCAGGTTACATTCCAAGACCCTAAGTGCCTGCCCCAGCATAGAGCTCTGAGTTACATAGATTCTTCCTTCAAATCTGGTGTTCTAGATCTCTGAGAGGTTCATCCATCAGATGAGAGAAGAAAGAACAGACCATGTTTTGTGTTTTGTTAGCTGTGACTGCTTCATTCTCTAGCTTAACTGTGAAAGCATGTGGCTCAGTGGACACCTGTTCTTCTGTTCTCTTGTAACTGAGTCCAAATTAAACTTCCAGAGCTGAATCCAAGGGGAAATCGGTGGTCACAACATGCATTTGAAATAAAGACAAATCAGGACTGTTACTCTGTCTATAGATAGCCAGAAAGGTTTAGACAGTGGTTAAAAGGTGCACTCCACGAAGACTGTCACCATGGTTAGTATCCAGTTATAACTCAGCTTTATCCTCCGTGATTTAGGAACCCAACAAGAGATCAGCCTGACTCACAAAGATGCAAGATGCTTCAGGGTCTGAATTAAAAGCATTTTGGGCTCAGAAGTCCCATGGCACAGGGGACTGGTCCTTTCTCACCTCACCTCAGCTTGCCCAGGAGACAGCTAGGCCCATTATGCTAAGATGCTGTCTGTAGGGAGGACTTGAGGAGTGTCCACAGACAAATGGCCTTGTCCAAAGCTGATGGGACTCATCTACAAAAATAGACTTCTTAAGCTGTTTTCACCAACAGCCTCCTGCATTGAGACTCAACCGCACACCAGCGTGCTGAGCTGCACTGTCCCTGCTGAGGAAAACAGACTTATCTAAAATTGTCTTCTAGAACAATCCACTGAGACAGAGACCCATAACAATTTTAAAGGAGAAAAGGTACCATTAGCACACAAAAGATAATCATTTGGAAAAATGACATTGTAATTTGAAATTGTTTTATTAACGCAGTGGGTTAGGAACTTATCAGACACAAGGCTTTTAATTGGTGATCAGATATTTTGAAAATACAACCAAATACTCTACAAGAAAGCACTTTAGCTTGTTCACTGTAAAAAAAAACAAAACAAAAAGAAAGCCCATTTTGATTGCATAGTAACCAGAACCATTCGTCTTTTAAAGGGAATAATAAGCAAATAATTTCCCAAGTGTTGAAATAATAGGCGTCACACTTAGGGAGTGAATTCTGATTCATATTTTCATATGTTGCATTTAAACATTGTCAGCAGGTATAATTTTACATGAATAGCATGTTTTCTTTTGGTGTTTATATATTAGGGGCTTTTAGATAATGTAGATTTTTGCAATAAAAATGTGCTATAATGTGTGTGTTTGGGGGTGGGAGCAGTGATGGCTCAGTGGATACAATGTATGCTGCCTAGGCTTGAGGCCTGAGTTAGCATCTTTGAGGCTGATGTAAACAAAAGCTAGGTGTGGTGCTGTGAACTTGTAATTTTGTCATTAGAGGCAGACACAAGAGCAACACCACACGGCGGCCTCACTGGCCAGCCAGTCTAGCTAATTGGTAAGCTCCAGATTCAATTAAAGTCGCTGCCCCCATAAACAAAACTAAGAACAACGGGGGTGGGGGGAGGGAAGGAAGGAGGAAGGGGAGGAGGGAGAAGGGGAGTAAGAGGGGGAGGGGGAGCAGAAGTGGGAGGGGGAGGAGAAGTGGGAGGGGGAGAGAAGTGGGAGGAGGAGAGGGAGAGACACATACACACACAGAGAGAGAGAGAGAGAGAGAGAGAGAGAGAGAGAGAGAGAGAGAGAGAGAGAGAGAGAAGAGAGAGAGACAGACCTGATATATCCACCTCTGGCCCCCTAGGTACATGCATGGGTGTGCGTACTAACATAACATAAGTACTCACTCAGACAGATTTCATAATGGGTTCGATCTATAGCTCAATGCTGGGACACTTAGCTAGCACATGTAAGTACCTCAATACAGTCCATCCTCAGTGCTACATAAAATTGCTACTGAATTTAGTTATAAGACAGGCCTTAAGGGCTGGAGAGATGGCTCAGTGGTTAGGACAAGCTTTAAGGGCTGGAGAGATGGCTCAGTGGTTAGGAGCACTTGCAATTCTTTCAGATTTTACCACCCATGCTGGGTTGGAAAACTATCTGTAACTCCAGTTCTAGGGGACCTTGTGCCTTCTTTTGGCCTTTCTGGGCAGTCATACATGAGGCATATGTTTACAAAGAAGGCACACATGTACAGCAATAAAATAAATCTTAATATTTTATCTTATTACATTTGAAAGTTTATCTTGTGTGCATGCATGTGCGTAGGGGGCACTCATGTGTATGCACACATACAAAGGTCAGAGGACAACTTGAAGGAGTCAGTTCATATCTTCTGCTTTGTATATATATCAGGAATTGAATATAGGACATCAGGCTTCTCAGAATATATGTCATACACACACACATATATGTGTGTGTGTTATATATACACACATCATTTGTGTACATATATGCAAATATACACTATATGATACATGTATATGTATATGCTATAATCTTATATAGGAAACATAAATATAAAATAAATGATGGTTTCTTCTATTTTATTATACACTTAGATAATAGAGTTCAAAGTGAATAAAAGTCACATTGTATACATGAAAATATGCCACCATGGTTTACAGATCAGTGTGTGATGTCATTGGTCTACAGTGTTACCTTGAGCAGCACTGGTGCTTGTCTGTTACTGGCTGTGCTGCTTTACATGCTCCTAGATTACCTGACTTCTAAGCATGTCTGTACACAAGGCTGATCCTTCAGCTGGGGAGGTATGAACATGCCCCTGATCTTAGCAAGTCACTGAAGCCCAGGAGCTGGAGATGTAGAAGGGTGGAGTTATCAGATTCACCTGTCACCCCTCCCCTGGAACAAGTAACTGCTTGTCACATGCTGTAGAGCCTACTCGTCTCAAGAGCTTGTGCTAGGCTTGGCCATGAGGGATGGTTTGTTCTTCTACAACATCCACTAGAGTTGGCTCAAGAAACCAGCTGTGTGTCTGTCAGAAGAAGGCATCAGGGAGCATCCGTGTGCCAGCTATCTGAGAAACCCATGCAGGCTTCATCCATGCCTTTTCGTCAACCCAGCTCACAGCAGACGCTGTATGGATGCTGGGCATGTGAACATAGCTGATGAAAGGCAGAATATGGGAACAGGACTTGGAGGCAAGGTCGTGGGAAGAGGTCTGGGGTTCTGTGCTGCACAAGCCCCATGTCTCGTCCAGAGTGAGCTGCCCATGCTAAGCTGGCAAGAATGACTCAGCATCTTCAGCCTGTGGCTCATGCTTTAACTGTTGCTGACCCTTGCTATCTGGTGACTTTCCCTCCTGCATGGGATGCTTGCTGATCTCCTGCTTTGGTTTTCCTCCAGACAGTATCTGGTAGGCTTCACATGGAACCTCCTGAGCGGCATATCGGTTCAGCAGAACATAAGGTATCCAGCAGATCCATCTTTATGGGATTTTAATCCTTCATAAGCTAAAGTGGGAAAGTGATTTCTAAGCCCAAACCACCTTAAACAATGGCTCTTGGGGGCTACATGCTCCTTGCTCTCTAAGATGCACCACTGTAATTTGCACCCTAGCTTGTATGCAATGCTTGTTTGCTAAGAGTTCCATACAGCAAAGAGTTACAAATAAACAAATGTATTTTTCTTTGTTGAAGCTACCTGGGAGACCTATCCAAGGGCCCGAGAATTCGTTGCACATCTGATCTCCAACATTAAGATGTTAAAAGTGGGTGAAGATGGGATTGTGATGGGTTAAAGTGGGTAGATCCTCAGTCTTCCTGGGGATCCACCATGAGAAGGGTGTGTGGAAGGATGAAGACTAGGGTTGTGCTAAGCGATTTGGCACCAGCAAAAGGGGCATCTCAACAGTGGCTCCAATAGCCAAGGCTTAGTGACTTGTCTCCTACTAAAAGACTGTAACTTGAAAATATCATTTTATCTCCCTGGTGTTGTATAAACTTCCTGTGATGGTTAATCTTCCGTGTTATCTTGACCCATCTGGGAAGAATAGTCTCATTTGAGGAATCACCTCTGTCAGATTGACCTGTGGCCATATCTGTGGGACATCTTTTTATTGAAGAGGACTCCTCCTGGAAGCTAAGCTCCCAACCCCACCTTGATCTCCATCGATGTATGCCTGTGATGGCAGATGCCAGCATGTCTGTTGTCATAGAGCCACCTACTCTTGGGCATCTCTCAGGCTGACTAGGCTAAGTTGTCCATACTAGGCTTCTTCTGGTCTCCACCATGGAGCTAAGAATGGCTTGGCATTCTTTTAGGGACAGTCATCCCCATCTCACCTCAAATGGCTTTTTATTAATACTGTTTTGCTATGAACTATGCTAGCCCTTGCGACTTGGGTGTTAGCTCTCCTGGCTGCTTTGCAGGTATCTTTCTAACTATGGATCAAGCCCATAGTGGAGAAGTATACCAAGGATGATTTACCAGAGACAGAAGTGGAGATGAAGGTCACATGTTGTCACAAAAGCTACTTTCTACACTGCTCCAGGTCCCACTTCAATTGGCTGCCCACAGAGGGTAATATACTCACAGGGTAATATACACCTATGCCAGTGAGATAACAGGACTGAAGGAGGGCTATGAGAAGGAGCCAGTATCTTAAAAATGTCTCAATGCTGCCCTGGTTATGCCTCTATCTGGAACATTAAATGATTCCCATTTAGGTTAAATTTTAACTACTGGGAGCTTTTAATAGAGAGGGAAAAAGCAGGACTTTATCATATGCCAAAGTATGACCTAAGGATGACTGTGGTAACACAGCCATGTTAGACCTGTGACCTCACAGATAGGCTGAGAGAACTTGTTAATCCCAAGGGAGTGGTGGTAGAATCTTACATGGGGCCTTTTAGGAGGGATTACCTTTCTGGACTGTTTACACAAGATGCTAGGTGAGAAGACCAAAGCTCCCACATGGCCAGGCAATTAGCTTTTGATCATAGAGGTTATTGAGAGCTTCTGAGATGCCCAAATGGTACGTTTGGGTAAGTGTCTGGATTATATATTGGATTTGTTTTGTAAGGTTCTCAGTGCTTAGAATTTAACCAGGACCCTTGCATGTTCAGGTGAGTGTTCTAGTGTCAAGCCAGATTACAAATCCCTGGGTTCATTGATTTTTTTCTTGACATTCTCAGAAGCACTGTGATCCAATGTCTCTATAAATTACAAAATAGTAGATAATCATTATAACTAATTAAGTCATAGGTGGAAACTCTAGAAAATAGCATTCTGGGTAACCTCTTTTGTTACAGAGAACACCAGTTAAACCTCTTCCAGTTATGTTTCTACAGTGTAGATCTTGGAAACCATTTTTATATATTTAACTAGTGTCCATAGCATGTTTGTAAATGGAGACTTGATGCCCTGTGAATACGGAAGCCCTCCTGGGACAGTAGTTTGCTCACCAGCAGATATGAAGGGAGCAAGTCCATGGTGGAAACTACAAGTTGTGCGTGCATGTTGCAGTGAAATCGGAGGACAGATTAAAGGAAGATTGAGATTAAGTTTTTGAGGAATGAGAAGAAAGGACATAGAGCTGGGTGGGCAGGGAGGTGGGGAAGATCTAGGAGGAACTTGGAGAAGCATGATCAGAATATATAGTATGAGAAACAATCTTTTTCAACAAACAAAGAAGAGCTAACACAGCAGAGCCTGGAGAGATGGCTCAGAGGTTGTTTAGCATTTGTTGCTGTTGTGGAGAACTTGCTTCTGGTTCTGAGCACCCACTGATGGCTCACACTGTCTGTAACTCCAGCTCCAGGGCATGCAATGCCCTCTTCTGATCTCAGTCACTGTCAGGCGTGCACACAATTCACACGCAGTCAAAACACTCAAACACAAACAAAATCTAAAAGGCCAGAGTTAACACAACAAAGTCTAGAACCCTGAGGAAGAAGAGTGTGGGGGCTTATAGCTGGCTGTATGATAATGAACTTCGTTAGATGAGAGGAGACATAAGGCTTTGGCTAATGAAGGTGAGCTGGCTGCCCCACCGATCTGCAAGGCTCTTGAAGAACATATGTAGGGCACTTTATTGTCCCTTTGTATACTCTTGCTTCTGATATAGCTAATTGTGATAGACTACATTGCAAGTAAGGATAACTTCTGACAAGAAATTCTGTCTAGAAGACTACCCCAGCCCACCCCATCAACAAGGAGCTAAGAATGAGGTAACCAAGAAAGACTACAGCTACATTTTCGTACTTATGACAAAGTCAGCTTTCCATAGTGGTAAAGCTGCAAGTTGGTCATGTAAACTCGAGAACAGCAGGAATATAGTCTAATTAATAGCCAGCAAGACACCTGCGAGGTCAGAGATTAGTAATGCTGGCCAGAGTGAGCAGTCAAGGCCAATAACTAACAAAGGTTGAGTCAGAGATGGACGGGGAGGCTTCAACCAGCCTTAAACAGGCCAGCAGCTCATGGACAACAGGATCATCTCTATAGTAGTGAGAAGATGACATTGGTAAAGCATGTGGGCCCTTTAGGTGACGGTGTCTGCAGTTTCAGGTCTTTGGGTCTTGACAACTGGGCTATGAAATGTCTGGCCACACTCAAAGGCTACATCACTATGGGATCCAAGGGGGAGTAGCTTCAGAATTCTCACAGATACCAGAACCTAAAGATCTTTGAGTCCCTTAACTAAAGTGGCGTAGGATTTGCATGTGATATATACACTACACACATCTTCCCAGAGACTTTGAATCTTTGCAGGAACCCATGCTTTGGCCCCAAGGTGCACACACTCTCATAGACTGTACACAAAGGCCAAAGTCCACCATATCCCGTCTTATCTTTATTCCTAAGCCGGCTCTCCCTGTCACCTCACAGTAATAACATCTCCAATATCACTCATTTCTTTGAGCTACCAGACTTATCCTACTTGTTCATCACAGACCAACAAGTCAGTGGCCTTGTCTCAGTTGGCTGTGCTCTAAATGCTATGTCAATAAGAAACGGGATGTTGGGAAAATAAGCATAGCAGTGAGGCTTACTCATCTGCACATGAGCTTTGGTGAGGATGGAGTCTTTAGAGGGGGCAAGCCTGATCGAAACTGGGAATAACAGCCAGAAGGAACAAGAGAGGAACTGACAACTGAGACATGCTCTTACTTTTTATAATTTACAGCAACATTGTCAGGGTCCTTCCTGCTTAGAGTAAGCCAGGATTCTCCCTGAGGAGAGATAAGAGATGACTGTTGCAGTCTCTGGATCTTCAAGGTTCTCTTCCAACTCTTCAGACCCAACTCCATGCAGAGCACAGACAGAACTACCTGCATTTCCCAGCTTCCTTGGATTTAAATTAGTGTGATGTCTTTAAGGAGACAAGTTCAATCTATGAGGTCCTCAGAACCCTAAGTGATCTTCAAAGTACAAGAATCCCCACTTCCTGCAAGTGGAATGATCCCGACGGATCATCATCATACTTCATTTCTCAAAAAGAAAAAAGAACTAATTCCACTGTACTTATGAATTTTCCTTATTTATTTCTCTTTGTATTCCTAGAAAATAGCAAGAGGGGCGTAGCATCAACAAAGCCTCCCTTCTTCAGATTACTGCTGGAAGACACCCATGCCTTGTAGAGGTTTGGACGAAAAATGAGTGTACTTAGAGATATCACATTAAGTGAAATAAATTGGTCCCAGAACATCAAACAACACAATGTATGTCTTCTCTCATTGTGACCTCACTAAGTCCTAGGCTTTACTGATCATACAATCATATGGGTTCAAAATTAAAGTTGATGCAAAACTATCTAGAAAAATAAAGTGACTGATGGTATAGGAGTGGGAAGCCGGCACAGAACATGGGGAAGCCTGCACAAAGTACATTATATGCTTACATTAGAATGCTCTTTATGTACCACAGGATAATAACACATTTTAAGAACATTTGTGTGTGTGTGTGTGTGTGTGTGTGTGTGTGTGTGTGTGTGTACTGTGCACATGAGCTACTCGTGTGTGCGTACCCTTGAAGAGTAGAAGAGAGCTTCATACCCCCTGGAACTGGAATTATATGCTGGGTTGCATGTGACACAATGTTGGGAACCCAACTTGGGTCCTCTGAAAGAATAGCAAGCATTCTTGATCACTGACTGAGACATCATTTAAAATGATTTAAAACTCTAAATCATTCTGTGATATCTATTAATCCTAAATATTGGCAATGAATTGTTCGACAACACTGAGATCTGCCTGGGGATCAGCACATTTATGATATGATTGTATTTAAGCTCTTTCCAATTCTTTTCAAATCAATCAGGTCTTAGATGTCATTAGCATAAGTCAACCATTTCAGTTTTGCCTACAAGTGACACTTCGGGCCTTCAGGAAATCTTCATGCTGAGCACAAATTTGTACACAGTCAATATTTTTCTGGTGACAAGTGGAGAGGAAAGGAAACAGTTGTGTCACTGGAACCACAGTGGTGTGTCCGGTAGAACAGCTAAGCATTTCCCAGGTCCTTCTTAGACTGCTCTGTCTGGACTTCTGTAGACATTCTGGTATGAGCAGATAGATACACATTGTGTGTGTGTGTGTGTGTGTGTGTGTGTGCAACTGAAAAGGGTATCCCTTTCCTGCAGCTAAACCACCTGCATGGCATCAGAGGGCAGAAGCAGGGAAGGTAGTGACCTCGATGTTCTTATAGCGGTTTCCCGACCTTCTCCAGTAGGAGGCATCGGACTACAGGCTCCGTGTCACAGCCATCTAATAGCATAAAACCCTTTCTCCTAATTATGTCCCTATAGGTGTGGGTTACTTGGCACCCTGCCTCCAAGACAGTGAGTGACGAGGGTGAGGCTGCCTTCTTGCTGAAGAATTGTCTTAGAGTTGTGTGTAACAACACTAGCGCAGGACATTCTGTCAATCACTGGGTTGTACATAGTTAATCAAATGAGGAAAGTCACCTTTCTGCTGATGGATGGCAGTCCCTGGGTACCAGGCTCCATTGACAGGATTTAAAATGGCCGTCTGAGAACTCTGAGTGGATGGAATCTGCATGGGGTTGTGTTTCTTGAAACCTTGGAAAGTCTCAGCTTTCCCATCTGCCCCAGAATTGAGATTGCTGGACATGCATTGAGGGCACGGGATTCTGGGCTGCTGGTACCTCATTACCCCCAAACCCTGGAGAGTAGGACAGAAGATGCCTAAAGAAAGAGTTTCCTTCAGTATTTCTGAAGTAACAAACACAAGAAAAATAGATGGAGTTGGAAATGGTTTTTAACCTTTATTCTTGCATAAATCAAGAGGCTCATCTTTCAATCCATTGCCATAGAATTCAATTAAAGGTCAGATTTGTAATGGGGATCCTAATTATTAATGTGTTGCCATTTCAATTATTAATAAGCTGAAATATTTGCATAATGGATAAAGAAAATGCTGAAGAACAACTTTGGTAGCCTCCGAGGAGCCTTGCAGCATTTTGTTGGTGTCCTTTGCATGTGATCAGGGGTCAGGTTTTAAACAGACCCACCTTGAGTAAAGCAGAACTACAGCAGTGATTGGCCAGGCACGTGACCATCTGGTCACATGACATTCACTGTGGGTCTGAAATACTCTTTCAAAGTGGTTTGTATGAGATCCTCAAAGAAAGCAATAGTAACCTTTTTATGTGTACATTCACCTTTATATATATGTATATGCAAGTACACACACACACACACACACACACACACACACACACACAGAAGCCTCGGGTTGACATTAGGTCTCTTACTTAATTTCTCTGACCTGAGATGCAAGACAATGTCTCTCACTCAACTTAGAATTTAAACTGGCTAAGTTTCCTAGATAGGCATTAAGCCCTGGGATCCTCCCGTTGACCCACCCAGCACTGAGATTATCAATGTACAACCACCACGCTCGGATACCATGTGTGTTCTTGGGGTGGATCCTAGGTCCTCAGAGTCGTTTGGCCTTAAGTCAGTACAGTATGGCCATATCCAGTGTTCACTCCACAGAAGCTGTAGGTCTGACCCTGTGCCCTCTGCTCAGACCAAACTGAGTCCACTGCAAGGTTTATGCGTAGACACAAACCAGCCAGATAAAAAACAACAAACAGCATCCGACTGTTTGCTGTGGGAAGACCCCCCACCTGTACTCTCAGACCCCAGAATTTTTGCTGTGGGCATAAAAAACTAAGTTGCCAGAGAAGAAGACAAGTGACTTCCTTTAATTCAGTTTAAAGGTGGCAGTGAGGGCTGAGTCTGGGCCTCCTAAATATTAGACAAACACTCTACCACTGAACTACTATGTCTCTAGCTGAGGACAGCGAGCAGCTTATTGAAATCAATTGTTAACTATGAGAGGACAGAGACCACAGTTCTGATCTCCTGGCAGCTTTGTCCACCCGGCTTGCTTTTCTTCTCAGATGGTTTTATGGTAAAAACGCAAACCTTCTTTTACATCGGAGCTGCAATTTTCATAAATTCCTTTTCAGTTTGTTGTACACAGTTATGATGAAACTGTGACCTCAAATATCAAGAATGGTTAAAACATTATTTACACAAACCTGCAAAAAGTATTGGCCTCCACAGCCTGTCAATCCTCACTTTAGAAGATCAGAGGGAGTAAGAAGCTTGAGCCCTAAAGAAATCATTTATCTGGAGGCGTTAGAGGGGGGCTGGTCTCACTGACCATCCTGAACTTTTCAATAGCTAATGTGATATTTATTAGAGTTCGCTTTAACCAATGTTAGTAATTATAAGAGACACAAAATTCACTATTAATTAGTTCTTCTTGAATTATTTAGGCCTGAATCTTTACAGGACAGCCAGGCTCAAGCCTGCTGTACAGAGGTGGTGTGGATTCTCCTTTCCTGGACATATCCAACCCAGTTCCCCGAGCAGAAAACCATTATTGTTGACTACATTTTTAGACCATAAATATTATGTTCTTCTGGAATTCATCTTAAAGTGGGTGCTAGTTTTTGAAAGGGAGAGCTATAATCTCATTTTTTTAAAAAAAAATAAAATGTTATGTCCTTAAGGAAATAAATGATAATCTAAAAAGTTCCCAGTTAAAACACCATCTTTTCCCTAATGAACAGAGCCCGTGTGGGTCAGTAAAGACGGTCACCTGCCAAGCCTTGCCTTACAGATCACCACTGTACCCACAGTGCCCGGTGACCTGCCGTGTGTGGTTTTGCAACTCATTTGATTCCTTACAACAAATAACACAGTCCATGAATGTCACAGAGGCGACAGCGTTGTCATAGGGATAACACAGCAGGCAGGAGTCAGGTGACTATGCCATGCCTTTTAAGAGCAATAGTAATCATCCTTTAGAAATTTGTTTGGTCCATACACTGTATGACACCTCTGTCCACCTGCTTACGAGCAGAGTGTACTGAGCTTATTTAAATAGAGTTGTAAATGCCGGTGGCGCTTAGACACTTGTAGGAAACAGAGGAAGCCTTCGGTGAGTTAAAGACCTGAGTGAATGTGTGTTATTTACATAGCCACAGCCTTTGGAAGGACCAAGGCCTGGAACTCATGGGAAATTGGCAAAGCCTCCTTCCTTCTTCCCGCAGACCTCCTACTGGCTAACCCCTCTCTACATCATGTGCTTACACAATAAACATTGAGGTGGGCGTGCTCCATCAGCTTCTCTCTCACATGCATCCAGGTGTCTGTCACTTGCTCACTTGCTTGGCACCTTAGTCAGGTTTCCAGGTCCAAGCCAGGTTGGTGAAGGCAGACATCTGACACTGGAAATCAGGGGAGTTGACTGAGCATGCCTGCTGTGGCCCCTCCCATGCCTGCTGTGGCCCCTCCCATGCCTGCTGGGGCCCCTCCCATGCCTGCTGGGGCCCCTCCCATGCCTGCTGGGGCCCCTCCCCCTCGCTCGGGAGGGTTTGTGTGCCCATAGTCCAGGATGCTGGGGTATTTTTAGGAAAAGTGTTATTTCCTGCCATGTTTAGTACTCAGAACACTGTTGCCTCCCATGTCTTCTCTCACCAATTCCGCAGTCGCTGGTGCCTAGACACTTCCGTGATGTAAAAATACTGCATGTCTATATTTCAGGCTACTCAAAATGATCAGAAAGAGTGGATGTATCTGGTGGCCTAAATCAGCTGTGCCTCACTAGTGTCACTGCTGTAAGGTGAACCTGCTCACAAGTCACACAGAGGCTTTCTGCTATGGAGCTGGGGACAGTGCCATGCACCCCCATGGCCTCTGATTTCTGTAAGGAGCCCTCCAAAGCAAGCCCTCCTTGCTTTCCAACTCAAAATAAAATGTGGGGAACAGAGCTGGTGTAACACAGCTCGCTGGAAAGCAAACATGTCATTAGTCCACAGAAGTGCTGCCCGAAGGCACTCAAGAGATTGGGTTCTGTGGTTAGTGTCACCGCAGACCACAGCCGTCCTCAAACACCAAGGTCTGCAGAGAGGTCAAGGTTAGGGTAGGAAGCACCAGGTGAGGAAGGAGAGAGGAGAGACTTCCCTGCACAGCCTGCAGCTAGGGAGCGGCTCCTGCTGGACTCACCTGCAGCTTGGGAACTCCGCACAGCCCGCTCAGCTTTGTCAGGGGAAAATTAGAAGATGAGGCACAAACTGAAAACCAAATGTAGGTTTTCCGTTCACAGTTTTAACAATTATGTGCTTGACTTTAACGTGTTCACTTCAAATTTAAACCACACTTTCAGAAAAGAAACAAAAGACAGGCACTAGTGTTCACAACAGTTCCTCCACTCGGAGAGCAGCAGAAAGGTGACTCTTAGCCAAGGGTCTGCAACATGATATTAAGACACTCCAAATCCGATTTGTTTCATAATCCAGGGCCACCTGTTACTAGTTTAATGACCTCCTTTACACTCAGTTATTCTAAAATATCCCTCCCTTCTGTCCTCTTCTCCTGGTCTACTACTTACTCCTTCTCTCCCTCCCTCCCTCCCTCCCTCCCTCCCTCCCTCCCTCCCTCCCTCCCTCCCTTCCTTCTGCCTCCTGCTCCTAACTCTCCTTTCCCTCCCTTCTTCCCTCCCTACTTCCCTCCCTCCTTCTCTCCTTTCCCTCTCCGCCTCCTTCCCTATCCCTATGAGTTTCCTTCTCTCATTTCTTCCCATTCTTCTTCTGTTCCTCTCTCCTGTCCTCACATCTTACCATCTTCTCTACCCATTTCTGCTCCTCCTGGCTCTGCCCTTTCTTTCTCTTGCTCTGTATTCATGTTGTCTTATAAAAATTTAAAAACATCAGTGAGGGAAGCCCAGGAAAACTTAGGACTCAAAACTCAAAGGCTCACACCCCTTTCTAGATGGCATCTTTTATCACTTAGCTGAAGATCCAGGAGTCTATGTCTCCCTGATAACTGCATGCCTCAGCGACAGGGCTCTCAGCCATTGTCTGGTGAAGATTTAGCTGAAGAGAAATAACAGTGGAGAACTGGAATGCTTATTTTAGTGTGATTTCAGGAGAGAATTTTTGATAGGAGGATCTAGGTAGATGTTCTAAATTATAAATATGCTTAACGTATAAGACTTCAGGCATCATTCAGTGTTTTCAAATTCAAGAATAGCAGGGCAAGCTACATGCTGTTGGATGGCTTTTCAACGCTCGTCAATGCCTGAGAATGGACAAGTTACATGCATTACTCAGTTTGCTCAGAGAACATGTGAAGTATCTGAAAACAACATGTATGCCTTCCTCCTGAGGAAGAAATTCATGACGTACAGGGTTTGAGGCATCAGAGGCTTTGTGTGCTATGTCAGATTTGTAAAACGAAAGAGAATACTAGTATGAGCAGATGTCAAGTGAATTCTGCTCAATTTTGATATTAAGACATACTTTGTAGCTGACACCACCCTTTGGTCAGATGTAAGATGAACAGAACTGGGCTGTTGGCCTCTTCGATTCTGTGTGTGCAGATAACTTTGCTTGGATTTCACACACAAACAAATTTGCTCTTCTGTCCCCCCAGTGGAAAGGAAGGCTTAGCTCTACAAATGCCTGTTATAAGTGACCTGACCAAGCCTCTTCAAACCCCCCACTCACATTCCCACCTGAAATCCCCTGGTGACCCCACTGAGCATATCAATGCCAGTTGACTCTCACAGCGGAGGATCCTAGGATGATAAGTATTAATTCAAGATATTTTGTGACTGGGGAAGCTGGATACCCATTTGTGACGCCCTGGGGAATAATTTTTAAAGCAAGAGGAAGAATGCACATTCTTATATATTCCACAGAGAGCATGTGAAAGAAATAAAATAAAATTGAGGTTATGGTCTCGTCTAGAAAAACATCAGAATATTCTAGAAAAAAACACAAAGGAAGAGCATGCCACTATCACAGAAGCAAGCACGCAAAGTGGGTTGTGACAGTCACCTGTGTGCATGGTCTTTGAGCAGCAGTGTACCTGAGCTCAGCGTTCTTAAAACACCCATTCAGTGAGTGCAGCATCATCTAAGGCAAAATCTTACTGACCAAAAATCTTAAGTAGAATGGGGAAAGTAAAAAACATAGAAATGTTACAATGATGTATACCTAAGAAATATGATAGAGTAAAGCCCTATCTTTATCTCCTGATTCCACAGATTGATTGACATTGAACTAACTGAATAAGTCAACGTGAATTTCATATCCCGAGTTTTTAAAACAACAGAACATTCCCAGCTTGCTTTTAAAGATTTGTTTTTATTTACGCATATCTGAGTGTGAATGTGGGCATCTGTGTGTGGGTGTCTGAGGAAGTCAGAAGCATTGGCTCAGAGTGGGAATTACAAGTAGTTGCTAATTAAAATAACATATATCTTAATGGGTGGTGTTTTAACTACCCTGCCTGAGATACTTTTAAAATTATTAAAAACTGAGATTCCAAACACATTAGTTTTCACAACACATAGTTGTGTGTTGTCCAATATGGGCGTTTGGAACTAAACTTGGATCTCCTGCAAGAGCATCAAGCTCTCTCAAATGCTGAGTCATCTCTCCAGCCCTGAATAGTGATTTTTTTAAAAAAGTAACAAATATCTCAATGTCATGTTCTAAAGAAGAGAATAATGAGGAGCAATGGCACACACTCAGAAGGGACACTGAGCAATGGCACACACTCAGAAGGGACACTGAGCAATGGCACACACTCAGAAGGGACACTGAGCAATGGCACACACTCAGAAGGGACACTGAGAATCACTGAAGGCTTGGTGTATTTTCATATTTGACTGAGGTAAGAATGTTGTCTCCTAAGGTATAAAAAAATTAGAAAGTGAGGTTGTTTGTTTATTTGTTTTTGGTTTTGTCCTGAATCTTTGATTGTTTAATTTTCTTTTTGTAATTTAGAAAGTGTTTAGAACTTCAATTTTTAATAATTTTAAAAGTACCTCGGGCAGGGTAGTTAAAACACAACCCGTTAAGATATATGTTATTTTAATTGGTAAATGCGACTCTCTCTCTCTCTCTCTCTCTCTCTCTCTCTCTCTCTCTCTCTCTCTCTCTCTCTCTCTCTCTCTCTCACTCTCTCCCTCTCTCTCTCTCTCTGTGTGTGTGTGTGTGTGTGTGTGTGTGTGTGTGTGTGCGCGTTCACATGCACACATGCATGAGGGGGGTTGTGGAGGCCAGAAGAGGATATAGGACCTCCTGGAGTGGGTGAGCCAAATAATGTGGCTGCTCAGATCTGAATTGTGGTCCTCTGGAAGACCAACAGCAAATGTTCTTTAATGCTGACTTACCATTCCAACTCCACAACTCTTCCAAATGTTAAAAAACTTAATCCCAAGGTATGTTGTGAAATAGAACCTTTAAAATCTTTCATTTGTTAATATAGAGACAAGAATCTTTTTGATATTGCCCTAAAACCATGAAAGAGACAATATGATTCCAAGCTACTTTTAGAAGTTGGTCATTTGAATGTCACTCACATCCAGCGGGACATTTCCCTGAAGCAGGAATGATTGAGACACAAATGATGCTTAATTTTTCCCCTCTGACCTTTACATGCAAGTTGCTTTTTAAAAACATAGTTTGAATTGAAAAGGGGAAGGGAAATGCATTATTTTAATAAAAACTTCCTTTATCATGATTTACTTCTAGAAATGATACAAGTGCCACATCCCTATTAAAATATGGTAAAATGAAATATTAATTCAAAACACCTTCTCTACAAGCAATGGCTGTCCTCGACTTTGCTGTTGAGGACTCCCTGAATGACATAGTGACATGGGGACAATTACCTTGGAGTGGAGGACATCCCACCAGTGACACATGAAGACAAGGGTCAGCATGAAAACCATGAAAAGTTTGAAGCCTTTCTGTGGGTGAGCCAGGGGCACTAAATTACTAGGTTCAGAGAGAAGTCAGCCAAGTGTCCTGAAGGGACAGACATGGAAGGAAGTGGATATGTGCTTCCAAGAATAGAAACCGATTCTCTCAAAAGATGGAAAGATACCAACATGGCCACAAGGGAAGACCTCCATAATTACAGACCTCTGAGCCAGGAAACTGACATAGTGTAATTAAAGACAGAATAATCTAACACTTGTCTAGAGCACAAATTAATAGGGCCATGTCCCCGATACACAGTGAAGATTGAAAACCCCGGAGAAGGTCAGTGGAGACAGTTATGGTGATCCTAGTGGGAGAAGTTTCATTTAACTTAGAAACAAGTAGCCTACAGGGACAGGACTAGTGAGAGACTGTGCAGTAAACAGAAACCGTCCATCATTCCCCAGGCATAAGCAGAACAAAATCAAAGATGGCAACCTCCTAATGTTAGTATTCCCTACTAACCAGTACTTCAGTGTGTGTGGTAATTTCACCTTCCCATTGAGGGTCACATGGACCTGCAAACACGACCCCTGTATGTGTCTATTTTATAAGAGAGTTATTATTGTTGTTGTTGTTGATGATGATGTGCACGTGTGTCTTCCTGTATGTGCAGGTGCACATGGTACACATATGAATGCAAAGCCGATGACAAGCTCAGCTGCTCTTCCTCAGGTACAAACTCCCTTGGCTTTTTTTCAGACAGGGTCTCTCACAGGCCTGAAGCTCGCCAAATAGTTTAGGCTGGCTGGCCAATGACTCCTAAGGACTTCTTCTAGTCCCTGCTTCTGAAGCAAGCACCACAGTGCTGGCTTTGTGTTACCTGTGTACTTGGGATTGAGCTCAGGTCCTTGGGTTTTCCAGGGAATTGCCTTATAGACTGAGCCAGAATTCTAGCAAACTTACCAGTCGAATGGCAAATGATTTGCATGAAGGTAGTCAGGTATATGGTGCCTGTTTGACTATCTATGTTCCTCTTCCAGCTTATGGTTCCGGAGAAAAGATCCTGACAGACACTTAGAAAGATGGATCAATGGAAGTCTACATCAGATCCTGTGATTTAGTCAGACTGGAAACTGAGTAGGGCACACTGAAGTTTCTACATATATCAGGCCTATCTACTATGAAATTAAAAATAATTTTTATTTAACCAGTAGAAGAACTTTTTGTTACATTTAGATAGTGCTGTATTTAAATAGTATTTTAGTTCTGTGATTATGGATCTTGGCCTGCTAAAACACGAACTTTTTTTAGTTTATTAGTTGAAATAATAATAATAATAATAATACAAAGCATGTTTGTCTAGTCTAACAACAACAATAATAACAATAGAAACAACTTGTGATTGTGAAGGTCAAAGGGTCAGATTAAATTGTGATTAAATTCATTCCTGTTATAGGTCATGAACATTTGACCTCTGAACTGATGGAGAACACTGAAATAAATCTTGATGCAGTGCCTGGTCACCCTCTCGTGATAAGGAGACACCATCCCCCACATAGCTGACATTTGGCGTTTTAAATCTGGGTGGGTAAGCTCCAGGAAACCTATCTGAACTCTAGAGGAGGCCACTCAGACCTGGAGCATATACTCAAGTTCAAACTGATGATTCAATTTTCCATTTCTATGAACTTGTATCATTTCTCCATGCTGAAGACACTGGAACTGCTGTGAGGCAGGCAGCATCAGTGTACAATAATATAGAATCCCTGCATCCTAACTACTTGCCTTTGCCAGCTTCTGGAAATAACTAGTCTATTCTCTGGCTCTTTAAAATCTAGTCTGCTGGATTCTACACCTGTCTGAGAGTGTGACTAAAAAGTAGTTGGCTTTCTGTGCCTGGCCCACTTCTCCTAATGCAATGTCCCCCTTTTCTGCTTACAATATTACATGGCAGGATTCCATACCTTTACACGAGTGGATACTATTCCATGGTGTATATGCATCATATTTCCTTCACTGTCTACTCATTCACTAGGGCATACCTCAGTCGGGGCCATTATAATAGCTAGGAAAAAAAACATCAAAAGATGGCAAATCTGGCAGTGGTTTAGAGAAAGGACAGCTTCTACAGGCAGAAATGGAAGTTAGCAGAGCCATTTCGAAGAGCAGTGGGGAGGTCCTTCAAAACTGAAGTCAGAGGCACAGTCTGGTCCTGCAATCCTCCTCCTGAGCATATATATATATAATATAATATATATATAATATAATATATATAATATATATAATTATTATGATATATATATATATATATATATATATATATATATATATATATATAAATTAAAGCAGGATATGAGAGACAGCTATGACCCATGTTTATTCCTGCACTGCATTAAGCAATTAAACTGTAGAAGCTGCAGGTAGACACCAGTGTGAGGCACCGAGATTAGAATATGAAGGAAAACAATATTAGGCCTTTGAGTGACTTGTTGCAAGATGTTCTAGAACCTTCCTCGTGAGCGTTTTAACATTCTATCTTTATACTGAACCTTGACGGTTTAGCCCTGTAAAGAAAAGCTTGAGGGTAAACATTGCGTGTGGTCTCATGCCGTGCTGTAGGGATTCTACATGAACTGAGGGGCCCTTGTCAGCTGCAGGGTAGAGCACTAAGGTGCTCCTGTCAGTCTCTCAGGGAGACACCACAATCGGTCGTCATCTCACGTGCCATGCTGACACTGAAGACCCTGGAGATACTTATTGCCGTGTATCATGGGATACTCATTGTTTTGTTGAAGGAACAGTGTCTCAATCATCTAGAAATTAGTGCCAACTTCCGGTGTTGGGATCGTCAGTTGACCTTGGAGCAGTGAGTCACATTAACTCGCCCGCCATCTCACAGACTATTAAATGGATGAATCAGGGCTGTGCTGCTTCCATGCGTGCAGGGAGTTCTAAAATAAAACCACTCAAAATGACTCACAGTGAAAATCTAAAGTCATAATTAAGTTAACTAATAAGGCCACAGCATTATGATAATAGAATAAATATAGAAACCCTATCGAAGAGCCCACGAAGATAACCAGCAGGAATTTATAAAAATGGCGGAGATCGCAAAGCATCGCTCAACTGTGGTAACAGAAGAGAACGAGGCCGGTCGCGGTGGCTTTATTCCATGAGCGGTTTCGGAACTTCGGCAAGTGCTATTAAAGTGAACAAGGAAATTAGCAGAAGCAGAGCTAAGAAAAGATGAGCTAGCCCCAAATTACCAAATTGACCATAAATAAAGTATGGAGGCGGGAGGACGGGTCCCGAGAGGGAAACATTTCAACGCTGATGTCCAACTGTCAAAGCGTTAAGTCACTTCCGATTGCACAGGGCTTGGCAGCTACTTTGGGGAGCTAATTTTGCCTTTTGCTTCTGATACAAGAAATGATCTCCTAGAAGGAGGGTTGAGACCGATGTAGCAAAGACATGTGATAGTCTCATTAATCTGCTTGTCAGAGAGACATGGGTGATTGCATAAACTCCAGTCATACACACATTCAGGCAAAACTGCTTAACAACATATAGGTTATGATAAAGATCTTCTGATGGCTGATACGGAACTCTTACTAGTGAAAAACAATCGCAGCCAGCATCAGTCCTCTTAGAGTCATGTAATAACTGCAGACAGAGGCCCCAGCCTTCAGGTCTGAGGAGACACAGCCTCACAGGTTGAGCTGTCCTTGCTAGCTCAGAAGACTCTTGGCTGGTAGAGGCCCATCTTCACTGCATCACGATTCCCATAGTCCTCCAAGTCTGCAAGAAACAGGAGTGGGTGGAAGAAATTTCTGAAGAACTCCTAAGCAAATGACTAGCTGAGAATTTAATCCTGGGTCTGCATTTGGAAGGCAACATAATCTCTTAATAAACAGAAGACATTATAGAAATGATCCCATACAAGCAAGATGGCTAACTTAGACATTAATGGAAGTGCATGTCCAGGTGAGCATGTGTGCTTCTGGTATGGAAAGCATTTAATGAACTGTGGCTCTTGGTGAAGCACAATAAAGCTATATGTATCTGATGGATACAGTCAGGGTTAATGTAGCCACAGACAACACTGGCTTCCTGAAGCACACAGACAAATGCTATGTAATACACCAAGGATCATCACCCATTTAAAACCAAGTAGACCAGTTAACATAACATCCTCTAGATCAAATCCAAATTATTGTATTTTATCCCAGATTTCACATGGAGAGTTTCTAAATCTACAATAACAACAAAAACAAAAATCTTCAGTATTCCTTATAAAACTCGTGGACCCTTAAGCTACTTGAAGAACCCTAGAACTGTTTCTTAGAAACTCAAGTTGCTCTCTTATCTGCAAGATAAAATAAAATATGTATAATACACACACACACACAGAGTGAGAGACAGAGAGAGCAAGAGAGAGAGAGAGAGAGAGAGAGAGAGAGAGAGAGAGAGAGAGAGTCTTTATGTTATATATTTTGGAAGCTTTCTTGGTTCTCACAGAATATTTGTTCAACACTTTATTACTGTGGAACTTTCTTGTGTTGTCAAAGACATGAACCTTCTAGAACAGTGGTTCTCAATCTATGAGAGAGGTCATATATCAGATATCCTGAATAGTAGATATTTACATTTCAATTCACAACAGAAGCAAATTACAGTTATGAAGAAGCATTGAAATACTGTTATTGTTGGGGTCACCACAACATGAGAACTGTATTAAGGGGTTGAAGGTTTAGGAAGGTGGAGAGCCTCTGTTCTCATGGCTTGATAGTCAGTGTGGGGACAGACATGGGGGAGGCAGGGTGAGTGTAGTAGAAGCAATGTGGATGACATTCTTTTGGATAAACTGAAGACTGGTGGTCAGAAAAGATTGTGCTGTTACAGGAGAGCTTCAGAAGGCTACTATGTCCATGTGACTGCAGCGTTCAGCATGGCTACACTGGGCAAGATGGTGAGATCAGAAGGTGGAGGTCAGAGAAGGGATACTAACAGGGCAGCCTGAAGATGCTGGAGAGAGAGAGAGAGAGAGAGAGAGAGAGAGAGAGAGAGAGAGAGAGAGAGAGAGAGAGAGAGAGAGAGAGAGAGAGAGAATACTGAGATACTGAGTCTGAAGATTTTACCTGGGAATCTGGGTTCCTTTAGTGGTCTTAGTATTTTTAATATAAGAATTTGTAAAAAGACTCAGAAGATAGCTCAAAAATAATTTTATGCGACTTTGAGAAAAACAACAGGGCAGACAAACTGTGAATCTTAACATTTGAAACAAAAGATTTAGGAAGATACAGAAGAGAAAGAGAGAAATCACACCTTTGCTGTAGAAATTGACAAGCAGCTACATGGCAGGGGAGAGGGGGCATCTGAGAAAAAAACTAGGAAGGCCAGCACATCAGAGAAAGCATGCTTGGACCTCTGGTCAGGTCAGTATCCACAAAAGGATAAAGAGAAAAGGGAGACACACTTATTGCTGAGCCTCAGACCTGAATTGAGAGGGCATACGATTCTAGGCTCTTGTATTTCTGGACGGAGGATTTCACCTGGAAGACACATGACTAGAATTGGAAATAGAGACAGTTTATTAAGAAAGGAAAGGCATTCCTCGGGACCAAAGGGTCTAGCAGGTTGGGAAAGGCATCCAGGAAGACTAATCTTTTAAAGAGATATACACCACCAAACGCTCATCTCTCCCATTTGTATGTGAACCAACCTCACTAGGATTGCAAATGTAATCATGCCTGGCTTTTGTGCTCCTGGTGGAGATGGAGGCCAGAAGAGAATCCTGGGTCCCCTAGAGTTGAAGTTGCAGGTGATTGTGAGCTGTGCTGGTTCTGGGAGCTGAGTCTGGATCCTCTGCAAGAGCACACACATGCTTCTGTAGTCCTAACCATTGAATTGGTCTCCCCAGTCCTTAATTTTTTTTAAAGGAAACATAAATAAGTCAACACTGGAGCTAATGAATGCAGTCAAAGAGCATTTCATCCAAGGGAATGGGGCAGGGGAAGGAGGACAAAGAAACCAACAGCAGCTAAAAGAGACAGAGAACTAGAGACAGATTCTTCTCAAAAGTCATGTCCGATTCGAACAGTACTGTCAGAGCAGTTGAAGTTTAAGATTGTCCGTGTCAATCAAACAGTAAAGCCAGCTGTACACATTCACAGAAACCTCACTTAAAGACCCAGATCATCTTGACCACAATGCTGGACTCTTACTCATATCAGTCAAAGGCCAGCTGAGGCAGGACGCATTGGAGACCGTGTAGTGGAGAAGTCAGTTCTTTGACACAGAAAAGAAGCCTTCACCGTCCTCCAGGTCAGGCAGCAGACATGTTGTGCAGGGAGCCCCTCCCTGTCTCCTCCTCACACAAGCTGCTCTTTACCCTTAGGGACAGTTTTTCTGCCTTTGTGCTTGGCATTTGCCTGCATAGCTTTGTATCTGAAATTATAATTTAGCTTAATCTGTTTGTTAACTTGAGTAGAATAATTATGTGTGTATTTTTGTGTGACTTCATTATTTTGCAAATTATGTATGCATCCTGATGGTTATTGGATGTAGCTGCGGGCTGGTCTTTATAGAAGACTCACTCCCACGTTTCTGTACTTTCCCATGGAAGCTGTGAGCTCGGCTCCTGCCAAGAAGGTGCTGTGGGGTTTAGCTTTCACTTATAAACAAATACGTCTCCACAGTGGATTTGAAACTAAGACTATCCAAGAACAAAAGTTTAAAAATGCAAGCATCCATTTCTATGAGTGGAAGTAGACACACTCTCACACACACTCGGGTGAATACACACAGCAATTCACATGTGCATAGTGCACACAATTACACATATACACTCAGACTGTGAGAATACTCCTCTTCATTCACACGTGCTTCTGTTCTGCTCCTGCTCCACTGCTCACACCCCACTGATCACCAGGGCTCACCCCTGGCTTCTTAGAGCTCTCTTCTTGAATGAACCAGCACAGTCATTCTCTGTTACGGGAAGGAACACAAACAATCCTTGTGGCTCATGTGTCATTGTGTGGTTGTATGAACCACGATCTGAAAAAGAAAACAGAGAGCCAGTGTGGCCATGACACTGGGCACAGCCACGTTTCTCTGAGACCCTCCCCAATCATCACCCTTTTGAAATTATTTTATGTTCAGTCCTTTGGTTTAGGTTATGGCCCTGGCATGGCTTATTGGATTAAATTTCTTCGTGTAGCATAGAATAATAAGACTTTTTAAATTTTGAATGCTCTTACCATTAAGAAGTAATAGGTTTTAGGAGAGATAAGTGTTTAGCCTGATTTGAACTGTGTGTCATATATCCTTGTACCAGAGCATTGTGTGGTTCCCAATGACATGGTCATGTTTCTGTATCATTTAAAGATATATTCTTTTGTCAAAAGTAATGGATCCACATAAGTGGAAGCATTGTTATTCTTGAAGGCTTTCCACAGAAGGGAAGCACTCCCTATATGTGACCCCAAATATTTATGGTATGCCACAAAAAAAGGATTGTCTCAACATGCCCATGAAGAGCGGGCAGACCAGTACACGGAGGATGGACTAATAAGAAAGGGAGGCACCAGCTCTGCCTTTCCCAGTTCCTCTGCAAGTAGTAGCCACCAGAGGGCGCCAGACCCCTGGTCTGTATGGAGGATTCCAGACCAAGCCCATTTACAGGCTGTGGGTTAATTGACACTCCCTTATTCCCAGTGAGGCAAATATACATATATTAAAGTCAGAAAATATCACAGATTATGTAGTCTTTTAAAGTTCTTGGACAGAGGCCATTAAACAGTAGCTTCAATTTTATTAGATGATCCTAAATTTATAAGAAAAAATTATGTTTATAGATGTCAAGTCTTTTGTGTGTATATATACATGTATATGTATATATACTCTCTCCTCTCTCTCTCCTCTCTCTCTCCTCTCTCTCTCTCCCTCTCTCTCTCTCTCTCTCTCTCTCTCTCTCTCTCTCTCTCTCTCTCTCTCTCTCTCTATCTCTCTCAAAATACAATTCTTCTAAGAGAAAGAATCCCATAGCCGGATGTTTTCCAAAAAACAAGATGTGTGTGTGTGTGTGTGTGTGTGTGTGTGTGTGTGTGTGTGTGTGTTTGTGTGTGTGCCTATGTGCCTGTGTGCCTGTGTGTGTGTGTGCCTGTGTGTGGTGTGTGTATGTTTGCTTGTGTGTATAGATGCTCCTCTGTATGTGGTGGAGAGTTTGAGAATGTTGTTTTCTTACATTTGAATCCCCTAAACACAAATGGAGTTGGAAACAGGAGGTGCCAGGCTAATGCAGCAGGCAGGTCTACCTGGCAATCAGCGTGCAAATAACTCTGCAAGAGGCCCAGGCTGGACGGGCTGTGCATTCTTCTGCCCAGTGTGTGGCAGCTAACCACTCCACAGCAGGTCTAAAAGCAGGAAGCAGGCAGCTGCCGAATGCTCACTTCGTTTTCCCAGTGCCGAGGCACAGAGTTATTATGCACTATGTTAGTTGGGGTCCTTGCAATTATCAAGCCCCATGAACAAAACACACAGTGGCCCCACGAAATCACCCTGAGTGTGGCCTAGATTGCAAACTGCTGTCCAGATGTTTTCTTCACAGTGAGGGTGTGTGGCATGCATCTGACTCTGAGTATCTGCAAGCCGACTGGCAGAAAGTACAGAGGAAGGGCTGGACGGTGCTGCCGAGGCAGCAGCCAAACAGATCACACGCAAAACTCCAAGGTCCCGTGAGTGGGAAGCCGGTCATGGAAATGGGTAAAAGCTTTCAGGTTTGTTTTGCTTTGTTTGTGCTTTGTTGTGCTCTGTGGGTTTGAGCCAGAGACATGTTACCGTAAACCGCTCTGTGTAGTAGAGAAAGATCTTCAGCTACATATGTTTCTGCCTCTACCTCCAAAGTGTTGGGAATACAGGTATGGGCTCCATGTGCGTTCTTCAGATTTTTATTTTGTTACTTTTTTTTCTCCTGTGGATTGTAGTCAGGTCCTCATGAGTTGTTAGATGTCTGTCAGTCAGATACACCCATACCCACTAACGGTATTTTTTTTTTTTTAAATACTGTCTATTTCTAAATGTATTTTTTAAGCAGACTGTTGCTCTCACTCAAAGCTTACTTGAGCTATTGTGCAAGAGTCAGAACATAAGGCAAGGAAGCAGAGAGAATCCAAGAGCAGGTTCGGCACACACAGGCAAACCTGCTGATGTATGGACACAACTTTACCCTGCTAGATTTCGATATTGTAACACGGCCTATGGTATTTAACAATATTGATGGCTCTTTTTTTCAAGGTGAAATGACACCTTTATGAAAAAATGCTCACCACCAAACCAGATACCATGGAGGCAAAGAAGGATGAACTGGAAATGTTTGAAGCCTGTCCAACCCTGTGAGTGCCAGCTCCCACCTGCTAGAAGATGCTGAGCCTAAAGTAGCTTCAGTCCAGAGGGAAGAGTTAGAACCACAGTGTTTTCAAATGAACACACACAAAGCTTGTGTAGAGTCTACACACAGCATGGCACCCAAGGGCAAGCATTCCCACTAGAGTCCATGGCTCTGCTAGAAAACACAGGGTAAAAAAAATCAGGCTTGGCATTACACAACTATCTTATAAATGAAATATATGTCATAATTCTTCTCCTCAAAATTAGAGCCTGGGGACACAGCCTCCTGATGAGCTCCGGGCTGTGAGCTTGCCCATATGGCATCGCAGTGAGAAGAGACGATTTGTGGTTACAGGGTGCGTTATTAATTATGCCAGGACCTCCTCTGGGACACATTCTTCGTGATTTACATAGATCCCATAAAGAATTTCAAACAAGGTCATCCTATGAAACTGTGAACAGCTTAGTGGGATGATGGACCTGGTGGCTGGCTCCCCTTTTCTCTCTGGAAGTGGACTTTGGATGCACAAGAAAGACCTGTGGAAGCCCAGAGAAGGAGATACTGGATCCCAGAGGAAACGCACAACAGAGGGATCTGAGGCTCATTCTGGGGGTACATAGTGTTTCCCAAGTCCTTGTCTATTTAGAAGTCCCAACCACGAGCTCCTTTGGTGTTACAAACTTCTCTAGGTTAATATGAGCTCATACAGGACAAGGAAGAACTCTGTAGGATGATCAGGGTCCTTATAAAGGAACACAGAGGCACAGCATGACTCAGTGGGATCCCTTGCTAATGTTTGGGCTTCACTCATACCCACCAAGCTCTGCCCATCCTTGGTCAGAAACCCATGTGTACATATGCACGAGCTGAGGACTCGGCTTCGTGGGGTTCAGGACACTAGTGGAGCCCATGTTTTCCTTTCAATGGGCCCTGGAACACCTATGGGGCTTTCAGATGGGCTTGGCCCTGGAGCATACCCTCCTGATGGAGACAGCTGCTAACTTTCACAGCATGTCTGTGTGGTTCCTGGTTTTCATCTCCCAAGGGAGCTGCAAGCAGAGACAGACAAGTGTACCTCGTAGGCATCTTTAGGGACCATCAGGGTTGAGGTCAAGCGAGAATCACAAATAGAGTATGAGTGAGCTCCAAATACCACACTTTAGACAGAGCCCAGAGGCACCCAGTGACAAAGCTGGGGTGTGACTCAGACTCCCCTCTGTTGACATTACAGTGTCTTTTCAGAAAAAACAAAAAACAAAAAACTGAGTGCTTGGGTGACCATATCCTCTGTGATGCCTCAAATCTTAAAAGGGACGCTGGCATTTTACAATTATTGTTTAATAAGAATATAACTAAAAACATTAAAGGTAACAATTAGTTAATTTCCTAAATAATTAACTAGTGTGAAAAGGTAAAACTGTCCTGACATTCCAATACTGGATTTCCCCTCCCCCAAAGCATCTGCCTCCATCTTTATTGTTACCCCGCCCCCTAATGATCTCTTCTTTCTCTTCCATGTGCAGCGTCCTGAACTTTAGTACCGTCTCTTTCACTAGGTCCAACCTTCTCCCATTGGAAGCAGGGTGCCTGGCTGTCTAAAGGAGCTGCAGGATGGAGGGCTACACAGAACAGTTCAGCAGGATGGGGCAGCATACAAAATATGCCGAGGATGTTCACTGCATGCATAAGACATTCTCTGGTATTGAGACAACCTTCCCCAAATCGTGGCTAAAGCACACGCCCTTCTCTGCCTGTCACTGGGGAAGCATGCTTGTTACTGTGCCAGCTGCAACAAATGGGTAACGGGGGACCAATCTGAAAGCCCCTTGCTGCACACATGACACGAGTACCTCCATACACCCAGCCTACAGCAGCCAGCAGCATTGGAGGTCTTTCTATGGAACCCAGACCTAGCCCAGACTGTCCAGCTCTGCCCAGGCTATCTCTCTGCCTAGGCAGCACTGTGAATACTACCCCAGGTTAGTTCATCCTAGCAGCCTGGATGATCAATTGACAGGCTGATCAGCTGTGAGCTTTGCATTGACCGCTATTTCAAATCAGTTGAAATGATTCTTGCTCCCGCAGAAGCCGTCAGTTGTCCATGGTTCCTCAGTTAGGGGTGTGGACCAAGATTGCCCAGCAAGATCTTCTGAAGGTCTTATGTCTGTAACCATGGTTGCTATGATTTTGTGACTGTAGTCATCCTGTCACGTCCTGAAGATGCTGTATTACCTTTGTCATCTGCCACCTCTGGCTATTCAAGCCTTTCTGCAAAGGTAAGCACAGAGTGGAGATGTATGAGCAAAGCTCCTTGGAGGTGGTGTGGTATCAGAGGAAACCTGACCTGCGTTTGCAAATGGAGACCTGGAAGCATTCACCCGCCTGCCACTCACCTCAATCACCTCATATATGAAGAAGATGTTAAAATCACTTTTCATACTGTCAAGCAATCCCAACACTAAGTAGATTGCTGGTGTCGGCCCATGGAAAATAATAAAGCCATATTGCCCACATGGCCACAGGCAAGAAGAACACCCTACTGCAACCTCCCACTCCAGGCAGCCTGGCTCCCAGCATCCTCTGAGCAACCAGCACTTGCTTGGCAGGCAAACGCCATCCGGCTTTAGTGGAGCACATTTTAATGAGCCCACATAGCGATACCGTGTTTTAAGTGGTAGCTTCTAACTTCACAATTATGTCCACTAATTAGAAGCATACGATCAAGCTGGTTGTCTCCCAGCTATAAATCATAACACATATTCATAGTTGCATGAGTTTTACCTTCTGTGAAGCGGTCCTTATGCAAACAGTAATATTTGGTATGTCATTAGCGTATAGAGGCAATTAATTCTCCACATGATCAATGGCAAGAATGTCCTTCCCTTCCATATCTGGTTTATTTATGTGTTCCCATTAATTATGCCTAATTTTCTGTTGGCACTTCTCTTCCTAATGTAATTCAATTTAAGCATATCTTTCTGGAGACTTATTAATAGCTAGGGTCATTTATATTGTGTACCACAAATATTTTATAATCCACTAATCTTGACAAAAAGGCAATGACTTCCTAATAAAAAATGTATGAGGAGTAATGGTCCCCTATTAATAACTTATTAGGTCAGATCACACAGTTTGAAGTGTCTATTACACTTTAATTTTATCAGATTTCTTCCTTCAGAATTCGGCACACCCGTCTTATCTTTGGATTGAGGTTAGTTTTAGCCCTGCTCCCGCCCCAGTGACCCAGGCAGTGATCCCTGACTCTGCCTGTGCAGGAGCAGGTAAAGGTCTCAGGTGCAGGCTCTGGAATTGCCGTAGAGAAGAGAGAGAGGCCTTCTGTTCACCTTACAGTGCTCTTCCTTGCTTACCAGCGAGGGTGGCCATTGATCGATGGAGCCTTTCAACAATAGACTACTTCCCGAGAAAACACACACACAGGAAATTCAAGTCTTATTCCAGGAGATTTGTAGAAATCCCAGAATGGATCTGCAGACTTTATAGGAGTCAGAGGAGCAGGATGTATGACCTGAGGTCTGTGTGTGCTGTCTGTGTGCCCTGACTAATAATGAGAGTTGGGTAAGCTCCATTTTCTAAAATGGCTGTGCCATGGAGAGAGTCCAAAAGCAACTATATTTATCTAACCTAAGTTTGGGGGGAAGTCTCAGTGGTTAGCACTTGCTGCACAAATGAGAGGACTAGGCTTTACACCCACAGATCCACATGGAAGTAGAGTGGGCACTGTGAACCATCTGTAATTCCATAGAGGTAGAGACGGGGGAGTTCCTAGAGCAAGCCAGAGAACAAGATGAGCCTTATCTCTTAGTTTTGAGTTTGATTGAGAGACCCTACCTCCACGAATAAAGATCAAGGATGAGTTCCACCATGAATCCCCCGGGTTTCCACATGCATGCATGCCCACATGCATGTGTCACAGGGTGCACATGTGCTCACAAGGATGGCAAACACACCTATACCACACACATGTGAAAATGAAACTAAAGAAGAAATAATTCTTCGCTCTAGATGTAAATATATTTTCATCAGCGGATCTGGTGTGGGTACAGCTGAGCCATTGCCTTCAGGTGATATTGGGGAGGGAGGGGGCAGGATGTACTCAGGGACAGTGATGGACATTTTAGGAGACACATTAAAAATTCTTCCTGTCTTTCAGTGAGGAGACTGGGTTGAGTTAATCCAAAGTCCCTTTAAAATTGAGTTTTATGTGACTGAGTCTGATAAACATATGTGAATGTATAAAAGCAAAGTAAAACATTAGATTTTCCCTGTAATAGCTGCTTCTACGTGAGGAAGGCTGTTCTTGGGGAACGGTGGTGGAGTAACCCATGTAGGAACTGGAGAAAGGAGCTGACTAACCTGTTCAGATGACCATGATCTCCCAAGTGTTTGCAGTAGTCCACGTGTTACCTGTGGCTAACAAGCCCAGAGTGCTACATACTGCAGTGTGATGCTCACACCACATTGTTACCTGGGAAATAACAGCTAGACTGCATGCAGACTCACATGCACATACATGTGCATGGCATGTTGAACACATTGAGATGAGAAGACAACCTGTAGAAGTCAATTCTGTCCTTTACCACATAGACTTCCAGGACTGAACTCAGGTCTTCGTGCCAGGCAGCACTCGCTGGCCCCAAGAACAGTTTTTGAAGATAGGGGATGGTATTTACAGCAGCTTAAGGTTGACTTTGAAGGTGTGTAATCAAAGACCAAAAGGAATGTTGTGATACTTAAGTTTCACCGTCTATTCAACTGAATTTTGACTCTCCTGGGAGATACACCTCTGGTCATTCAGTGAGAACCAATCCAGAGGGGATTAACCAAGGAGGGAAGACCTACTCTGGAGCCATACCTGAGGCTTAAATTAAACACAAGAGGGAAGAAGAAAAGCAGCCAATAGCTATATTCCCTCCCTCTGCTTCCTGCTTTACTGAGACAAGAGCAGGCCTCTCCGTGCTCCTGCTGTCACAAGGGACTGTGCTCTCAAATCAGAAGCCAGGATAACCCCATCCTCCATTATGGTGTTTATTGTCAGGTATTTGGTCATAAGAATGAAAATGGGATGACAAAGGTACAGCATCACAGTCAACATCACATGTGTCATGTGATGAATATTTCCTTGACAACACTATTAACTTGGGATAATACGTAATCAAACTTCTTCACGAAAACACACCCAAGTCATCCTATTACCACATTGATTAAGCTTCAAAGAAATGCCTTTAGTAAAATATTTACACTAAGATTAACTTCTATGTTGTTATTAAATATAGTCCAATTTGGTTTAATTTTAAGACATTTTTTTTTAAATTGTATTTATTGTTTCCATTTTCATTATAAATCCAGCCTCTGAGGCTGGAAGTACAGTTCAGTGGTAGAATGTCTGTCTACATGAGAAAGGCCCTGGCTTCAGTCTTTAGCATCACAATGAATAAATTAGTGAGGAAACAAAAAGCCAGCACTTATCAATAAATATCATTAAGTTTCAAAGAATTTGTTGAGTTTAAATGAATTGGGTAGTATACACTAGTATGGTGGGAGTCTGTTCAAGGTTTACCTATTTCAGTTGGTGTGTGTGTGTATGGTGTGAGTATGGTGTGTGTGTGCATGGTGTGTTATATGTTGTGTGTGGTGTGTGTGGTGTGGTATGTGTGGTATGTGTATGGTGTGAGTATGGTGTGTGTGTGTATGGTATGTGTGTTATATGTTGTGTGTGGTGTGGTGTGTGTGTCTGGTGTGTGTGTGTGTTATGTGTGTGTACATGGTGTGTGTGTTATATGTTGTGTGTGTGGTGTGTGTGCATGGTGTGTGTGTATATAGCGTGTGTGGTGTGTGTGGTATGTGTGGTGTGGTGTGTGTATAGTGTGTGTGGTGTGTGTGGTATGTGTGGTGTGTGTATAGTGTGTGTGGTGTGTGTGGTATGTGTGGTGTGGTGTGTGTATAGTGTGTGTGGTGTGTGTGGTATGTGTGGTGTGTGTATAGTGTGTGTGGTGTGTGTGGTATGTGTGGTGTGGTGTGTGTATAGTGTGTGTGGTGTGTGTGGTATGTGTGGTGTGTGTATAGTGTGTGTGGTGTGTGTGGTATGTGTGGTGTGGTGTGTGTATAGTGTGTGTGGTGTGTGTGGTATGTGTGGTGTGGTGTGTGTATAGTGTGTGTGGTGTGTGTGGTATGTGTGGTGTGGTGTGTGTATAGTGTGTGTGGTGTGTGTGGTGTGGTGTGTGTATAGTGTGTGTGGTGTGTGTGGTATGTGTGGTGTGGTGTGTGTATAGTGTGTGTGGTGTGTGTGGTGTGGTGTGTGTATAGTGTGTGTGGTGTGTGTGGTATGTGTGGTGTGTGTATAGTGTGTGTGGTGTGTGTGGTATGTGTGGTGTGGTGTGTGTATAGTGTGTGTGGTGTGTGTGGTGTGGTGTGTGTGGTGTGGTGTGTGTGGTGTGATGTGTGTGTGTGGTGTAGTGTGTGTGTGTGGTGTGGTGTGTGTGGTGTGGTGTGTGTGGTGTGATGTGTGTGTGTGTGGTGTAGTGTGTGTGTGTGGTGTGATGTGTGTGTGTGTGGTGTAGTGTGTGTGTGTGGTGTGGTGTGTGTGTGTGGTGTGTGCAGCATGGTGTGTGTGTGCACGGTGTGTGTGCATGGTGTGCGTGGTGTGTGTGTGTGTTTCTTCCCAGCGTACTCCTTAAGAACATCATCTGGACAGAGGCATCTCCAATAGTAATCCTTCCAAGAGTCCATTTCTTTGGCCCACAGGTGTGTACACTATTTATTCAGTCCACAAGCAAGCAGAGTGGGTCTAGATCACATGATGCAGAAGAAAGAAGACGAGCTAAGCTCTCGGTGCCAAGAATGGGCAGGGCCTCCGCTTGGCTCAGCATGTCTATGCCCCGAAGTCTGTCTGGTGAAGGGACACTTCTTCAGTCAGTCCTTTTACCACTGGAAATGGCTGTCTCTGTGCTCACCTCTGCTCAGGTAGGGGATAATTACTCATACTCAACTCAGGTCGGATCCCCTTGGCTGATCCCACAGCATCCTTTATTTAACATAGAACAATGAATGAAGGACAGCAGTGTACCCAAGAGTGAGCAGGCAGGGAGTCAGAAGATGAGCTGTCCATTGTGGAGGAATGGGCTGGTCAGCTGACTGCAGGAACTCCACCCACGGGACACATTTACAGAGCAAAGGGACAGAGAGCATCGATGACAGTGTACATGCTGGAGAGGGGCAAGTATGTTTGTTAACAGGGAGCCATAAAAGAAGCATGGCATACACAGAATTCTGCACTAAAAGAAGCATGTTCATCATAAGCACTACAGAATTGTGGGGCAGATTCTTGCCTGGCCACTCCTTGGAACAAAAGTAGGTTAATTTTCACAATGCAGAGTCAAGTTGTTGGTCCCATAACAGAGGGAGGGGCTTATGAAAAACTGTTTGTGGTTTGTCATAATTCCATGGAAGGCAGATGGTGCTGGAGAAAATATGAACAATATGCTTGGAGGTCAGTAGAGGAAGAAGAACATGGGAGAGAAAGAACAGCCAGTGAAGGTGTCAGAGTGCTGATGGAGAGGAAGTCAAAACCTGTAGCCAAAGAATGATGTTTGAAAGGGAAGCTGAAGCCGGGCGGTGGTGGTGCACGCCTTTAATCCCAGCACTTGGGAGGCAGAGGCAGGCGGATTTCTGAGTTGGAGGCCAGCCTGGTCTACAGAGTGAGTTCCAGGACAGCCAGGGCTACACAGAGAAACCCTGTCTCGAAAAACAAACAAACAAACAAAAAAAGGGAATCTGAGATGCTCAGAAAGAGGGAGTGGGTGGGAGCAGGCAGTGGAAGGAAAAGGACAGGAAGGGAGGGGAGGGAAAGGGAGGAGAGAGGAAGAGAAAGGAGATGAGGGGAGAGACGCCAGATCCAATCACCAAGCCACATAACAGGTGTACCCCAGAGAAGCTGCTCTACTCCAAGGAAGCACCCCTACCCCTCTCAGTGGAAAATGGTTGCAGTTGGAGCCACAGTCGCCTCTCCTTTGGGGGGGGCGGGGCTGGCTTAAATCTTCTCAGTGAATATCTGCCCTGAAAAGAGGGAGGGTTGAGGCTTGTCAGTAAATGAACTCTGAAGAAGGCCATTGGTCAGACAGCAAAAGCAAAGAGAACATAAGAACAAAAGGTTCAGCTGACCCAAGGGTTCTCTGCATGTTTTGGTCAGCTTGACATAGCCAAATCTGAAGACCATTATCTTGTCAGCAGGGTCACTCGTGGGCTGGTAGTCCTGGGATATATAAGAGAGACTGCTGATCAAGCCACAGAGAGCAAGCCAGTAAATAAATATCCTTCCTTGTTCCCTTAGCTTCATTCAATTCCTGCCTCCAGGTTCCTGCCTCGAGTTCCTACCCTGACTTCCATCCATGATGGCATGTGACCAGAGAGAGCTTTAAACTGAAATAAACTCTTTCCATCACAAGTTGCTTTTGATCACAATGCTTTATCACGGCAATAGAAACCCTAACTGAGACAACAGGACACAAAGTGGAGCAAGTTTAAGACACAGACGCTGATGCTAACCAGTTGAAGGCGGGAGAGCTGGGGACAGGAATGTGTAGCTGACCTTGTTCCTGCGGATCTTTGGGAGAGAATTTTAGAAAAAAAAAATCAGAAAGGCCAATCTCGATAGAGAAAACTTAAGGTATCCTGGCTGGCGGGTAAACAGAAATCCCAGGTCTAACCTCTGTTTTGTCTAAAAATACAATGTATTTAAAAAAAGAGGGGCAGGCAAGGTCAGCCAGTAGTAAAGAGCAACTGGTCGAGAAAATATTTTCCACACTTTCCTCGAAGTCTTTAAGATAAGGAGCTTGGAAGTGAGTATCAAGTGAGACGAATCCTCCTGAATGGGGAGGACCTCCCCCCACGCCCCCACCCCTCCCACCCCCCCACCCCTCCCACCCCCCCACCCCTCCCACCCCGCCAACACCAAACAGAGCATGCGCAGAAGCTACATTAGGGAAGCAAGACGGCAACACCAAACAGAGCATGCTCAGAAGCTACACTAGGGAGGAGAGACTCCGGCACCAAGCAGAGCCTGTAGAGAGGCTACACTAGAGCATGTGATTGCGAACTTATTCCCAAGGAAATGAGGGTGTCCATTACTGCAGCATCCCGTGTCAATGTGCCTCTGCAGTCTGGGAATAGGAGGTGGGTCACAGATCTCTGTGTAGTGAAGACCTACTACGTACCAGATGGAAGGCTTAGCTCTGGAAAGCTGGGCTTGCTTCTTGGTGTATTTTACAAAGGCAAATTGAAGGAGTGTCACGCATGTCGACTGGGGCAGCCGGTTGCTTGGCACAATGTGATTGACATTGAGGAAGAGGAGCAGAGTGGGCATTGATTCAGAAAACAGGACAAAAGTCAAGTGGCCAGAGTCTTGAACTGTATCTAGGACATTACGTGAGTAGTCGACTGCTGCATCCTATTTGGTGAAGAATTTATTATGTGCAGCAGGTGCTTTCGGGCTTACTACTCACTTGTATATGCTTATCTCAGAAAGTCGAATGTAATTGGAGGAGGCTAATGGGTTGCAGAAGTTGCCCAGCTCATGGTGAAAACAGCCCATTCATAAGAAGGGGTTTCGCTGGAGCACAGTAGACTCGCAGTTCCCCTTAGGACCCATCATATGAGCCAAGCAAGATGAAGGTCTCAGGGCCTCACTGTCCATGGTCTGTCTGACCACCACCCTCAATGCATTCTGAACTGTGACTTGGGATAGGCTCAGAGCAGTGTCACCGAGTCTCTCAGAGCTCAGTGTGTCTGTGTGAAATCAAAAGGAAGGAAGGACCTCCCCACGTAGCAGCACGCTCAGTGTGGCTGGGTACACAGGTAAGGTGGAGTGGCCAGTCCCAAAGGCCCCCTCCCTGCCTACTTTTTGGATGTTCAGAGAGTGAAATCCAAAAAGTACCTTTCGTGTGTCTCTGTAACCAGAGTGTGCTCTCAACCCAGAGTCGTGAAGTGTCAGAAAGGACATGAAGCAGCTTTTCTGTCTGGACGGTGAAGTCAAGTGACCAGGAGTGATGTACAGGATGTCACTGGGCAGGCCTGTGGACTGCTGAGCAAAGGAAAGGCCCGGAGGAGGATGCACACATAGTTGGTGGGAATTTACACACACACCTACTTAACCTGGAAGGATGGGAATCCAATGCCTGAGATGTCTAACATTGTCTCTCAGTTGTGCTCTGACAAAAGACGCACTGTAGTTACCCTCTTCATGAGGATAAGCTGGAATGGCAGCGAAGAACAGATGTGAGGGTTTTAGAACACCCGCCATTACTTCTCAAGGAAAAGAACTTGACTATGGAGAACCATGCATGCCAGATGTAGGGTCTTCCCAACAGACCCAGGGTGCTGTTTACACTATGGTACTTCAGGAGAGAGAATATTTTATTCAGCCCCACAACCCCCAGTGCTGGCATGGCTGCTGGTGTGTTTATTTCCTGGTGTTATTATTCCCTGGACATGTGTTTAAGGTCAGAAGGCAGAAATGATCTCCTCAGTCTCGCTTCCTCTGAATTACGGAGAGCAGGGATCTAGCCATGCCCCCATAATTTTCCACTAATGATTTTTAAAAATTAGATTGAGTGGCATATGTAAGTGTTGTACTTTCTACTAAATATTTGTAACTCACATGCATGCACTTTTTATAACATAAAAGGTCAAAATCAGAGAACACATCTTTCCTGGATGGAGAGTCTTTCAAGGGGCATGAGCATCCCTCAGTTCCATAGTGTATCCCTCAAACATCCGGACTCTACACAGATCTATCTATCTATCTATCTATCTATCTATCTATCTATCTATCTATCTATCTATCATCTATCACCTATAGTCAATTTATCATCTATCTATTTATCCATCTCTATTATCTATCATCTATCTCTCTACCATCTATCAATCTACCTACCTATCATCTATGTATGTATGTATGTATGTATGTATGTATGCATCTATCTATCTATCTATCTATCTATCTATCTATCTATCTATCTACTACCTATCTACTGAAATTCCAGTTTGTGTTACCATGTATTGGACATCCACAAAACAGTTTTTACTGTGACTTTTGCTCAGGTCTGGTGGAGCCTACCCTCTGAAAAAACCTGACAGTCCTCAGTATATCCTGCTGTTAAAATGATGCCTCCCCTCTGACCACAGTGATATCAAATAAAATACACACCAATCTAGAGATGGCACTCGGCAGCGCTCCCACGACACCGTAGGTGGGGCGATAGCAGGCTTTGGCGTTGGCAGCTTCAGCAGCTGTGGGGTGAGGCATTTGGCTTTCTGTTCAGCAGAGGCAGGAATGTAAAAATAGGCATTGGCATTTCTTAGAAGCTGAAGCAGGTTGAAGTTTTACAGATTTAGAAGGTTCGCTAAATGCTACCAATTAAAATCCTGGCCTCACCGTTGAATAAATTATTCACCGTACCCCACCCAGAAAAGGACTTTACAAAATGTTTGGAGTGGACAGTGTTGGAAATTGTGGCATTTAAACTGACAAAGACATTTAAAAGGAGTTTCACTCTGTGACAGCTAAGAAAATAGTCACTCTGGCCTTACACTAAACACGTCTGAAGCAGAGAATGACATTGTTTTAAAAAGGTCTGCTTCCTTTGATATATTCCGAACACATTTTGGGCATAAGTTTTTTTTTTTTTTAGTATATACTTTTAAAATTAAATAAGTATTAAATTATTAAAAGGGCAGATGCCATGCAGACACAATTATGCAAATAGCTACAATGCACGAAAAACACGGGCATTGCTCTGTGAGCACAGTCATACAGTCATCGGCATTAATTTCTTTTGAAAGTCCTAAAATTCTATTGAACATTAAAGTTACTAATTTATACTCCTTCCAAACTCTCCTGAATCCAGGTGAGATTTTTTTCATATTCATTTTTAAAAAGCTGTTGGATGTGTTAGCTTGGCCTGTTTGACCCTTGACTTAGCTGGAGTCCCTGGTCCTCTCTGTTCTGCCAGGAGCACAGTGAGATTCTCATTCCTCCAGCAGCCGGCTCAGTAAGTTGTCTCTCAAGAACGTGCCATGCTTCTGTCCCTTCAGCTGAAGCTAAAGTGCTTTATGACACCTGAAAACTGGAGACTGTGATTCCCTTGCCCTCCCAACATCCCCACAGTTTCTGGAAACTGCTCTGCATGGGGGGCCTTCATGGAAGCGCACACTCCACAACGGAGCTCCTGTCTTTAGAGACTGGCGAAGACTTCTTTTTAGAACAGTGCTTTCCTGTCCTAGCTGCTTAGGTTTGGTCTGAGCATCATCCTCACAGCCCCAGTGAAGACCCAAGCTCACAAAGAGCCTCAGATTCATCCAAGACAAGTTCACTAACCTGACAGGGCCATGCCCCTTTCCCCCAAGAAACCCCCTAAATTAAAATCAGATCATGGGCAACTCTAACCTATAGGAGAAGGGGTGTTCAGAATGAGGACCTAACACCCAGGAGGCTGGGAGCCTTTGATTCACAATGTTTACAGCCCTTTTCTGTTGCAGAAAAATCCAGACTCTGCTGTGCACCCTGGCTCACAATGCAACCTGTGAGAAAGGGGCGTTTTCTCTCTAACGATTATGATACCCAATAGCCCAGAGCAAAGTTAAACACACGTAACAAAGCAGCTCCAGCACACTTATGTTAAAAGCAGCAGGAGCTGCAGTCACGTGAACTCGTGGGGCAAATGCGTTATTGGTATTGTGTAAATTTCAAGAATAGTATGAAATACTATTCTTAAATAGGTACCCATCTACTTGAACATAAGATAAAATATTTTGAATATATTGCCACCAGTTTAATGTTTTACAAACAGTATTTTTAATAAAAAATTAAACATATTTGGCCTGGGGAAAGTTGGTTACACATAATGTTTACAATATTGCAATACCTTCCTTGATGATCTCTAATTTTCATAAGCAGCTACAATAAATTAAAATGTATATTAACAATTGTATATACATATACTGTGTTTTTATTTTTCTAGTACTTCATTCATAAATAAATGTATACCATAATCATTAATTTCTTTAAAAAAGGTTTCCCCACTAACTCAAGTCATTGATGATTAATATGTTTTTAGCTTTGGGACAAAATTTTAAAAACTGCGCACTTTGTTTATGTTAAATATTCAACGAATAAGGTCTTTAGCTGTAAAAATTCAAATTTTACGAAGTATAATAAAATCAGTTTTAAAATTTGTCTTGATGTTTAAAATGGTCAGTGTAAGTTGCATTTCCTTTGGGAATCTTTACTAAGCACACTAGTGACTTAGACAGGGTCTCTGGTTTGTTTACTCCGGGGTTGTGAGGTATTGGTACAGAGCTTTGAAGCTCAAAGGGCTTCAGGCTTCAGCAGCAGAAGGGACCGCACCTCTGTTTCTGCTTCTGGAATTCTCCCTAGTGGCAGTACTGACTAGGGAACCTGGAGGAAGGATTCCGCTCGGTAGCTGCTCTCAGTGCTAATTAAGGATGCGGTTGCTATTGTTATCTTCGCTCACAGCTTCGACACAGGTTTCTGCCTGAAGCGGCCAGGGGTCGGGCTTTGAATGTTGAATTTTCCTAAAAATCTATTTCAGTGCCATTTTAGCAACAACCGTGTGTTGGAGATTTTCCTTCCACTGTGCTCGGTTAGGACAACGCGGGCATATTCGGGGCTCTCTCAGTCAGGCCTGCGGGGAGGCGATGCTCCTGGACCAGCTCAGCCTTCAGTATGTAACACCCAGTGCACTGGTGGCTGAGGACCTGGCCGTGCACATAAGCTGGGGCGAGCATCCCGCCATCTCTGCCTTTCAAACCTCTGAGAAATTCAGTGGAGGGCAGCTTCAGCCTTCTGTTAGGATTTCTGCCACTAGGTGGCAGCATTGCTCCGAAATGCTCAGCGGGACTGCGGAGAGTGTGGCCAAGTGAGTTTCTGGGTTGATGACTTCAGAATCTCAGCAGTAGACCCTGTGGCCGACTACAGAGCATGATTTCAAGTGTGATCCACCTTAGGAGTCCTGTCGATTGTTAACAACGTAGGTATGAATCCAGTTACAAAACTCCATGAAAATTACAATCGTACTTTTTAGTCACCTAAGTCATGTATTAACCTTGATGTTCCCAATAGCCCAGTAGCTGCTGTAACCAGGTAAAAAGGAAAACAGTTTATTTATAATTTGGCTGTCTAGTCTCCTAGGCATTACAAGTGTCATGAGTTTCTGCGACCGTGGTTTTGAAACTTCCATTGTGGGTCTTGGTGCTTTATAGAATAGTATGTGTTGTCTAAAAAAGAAATACTCATGGGGGAAAAAATAAAAAAATATATAATTCAGGTTCATAAATATCTAAAGATGTGCCCCCTACACATAAAATGATTGGTGGTGTGTGTGTGTGGGGGGGTGTTAAAATGTTCTTTCTCTAGTGAAATACCTGTATTTGATATTTGTCCTAATGAATGACAGATGTGCTTTAGACACACGTGTGAGAATATCCACAGAGCTGTATTCTGCTTCCCCCATGTCTCATTACTCTAAGATGCTTTGACTCTGCAAATTCACTTCAAAGCTCCCATTTTAAATTGACACCCAAGCATCTACCTGAAATCCCAAAGTTGCTTAGCATCCAGAGCAAAATCCAAGCACCTGGGATTTTTTTTTTCTTCCTCAGAAGACAATGAGGCAGAAATGCAAGTGGCCCAGGCCTCATGGCCAGCAGAGGGCAAAGGACCTTTGGTCTCAGGACAGGAACCTCCACTGCCCAAGTATAAGTGGGGAAGGTAGTGGCGACTGGGTGGGCAGCTCCCTGGGGACTCCACCTGCGACAGGTGCCTCCTCTTTTCCTTTCCTTTCTTCCTGCACCCGCATAACCACCAGTTCATTAATGAAAGGGGAAGGAAGATACAGAAAACATACAAACTACTGTCTCAAGCAATGCCCTGTTTAGGGCTACCCGAAGCATAGGCAGAAGACCATGGCTCCCAGTTCTGCTCTCAGGACAGCTCTGTCCCCTCTGCCATTGAGGCAGTAACCTCACCCTAAATGATTCTGAGCCCCGGGCTTGCTGTTGCCTTAAAAGGCAGTGTTGAGTACCGTTATTTTATCAGATATCATTGCAAGAGAATAAGGTTTGAAAACACTCACATTAAGTCAGGGCTCTTTAGAATCTGTCAGTGTTTTGCCTGACAGTGCTGCACAGTATAAAGTTCATCTGGAGAAGAAAATTCTGAAATAATTTGATTCAGCTTCTGCTACTTAAAAATATTTTTAGAGCCACGGACAGAACTCAGTTGTAGAACACTTACCTAGAATGTGCACAGCCCTGGGTTAGAGCCTCAGAAGTAAAAACAGCAGCAAAACAAAGAGAAGAAAAAATATCCAAGTCATAGACCTATCTCCTGGGATTTAATGGAGAATGAGTCACACCGGGGATCACTTAAGGTAAATTCTGTGCTCTGTCTTATGGAGATGCAGCTTCTCTAGACCATGAAGCATTCACAGTGGTGTGGACAGGAATCTGAGCAAAGGTGGGAGCTAGCATGGTTTTTGTACTTTTTTTTTCTGCTACCCATGAAAGTCTGATCTAAGCTTGGCCTACACTGAAGCAATCATAAAGACACGTGAAGCCCAGGCACTTGGGAGAGGGGAGAAGGAAGGATCTGGAGTTCAAAGCCATCCTAGGCTTCATATCAAATTTGAGGCCAGCCTAGGTTATTTGATATATTGTTACTAAAGACTGGGACAGAAAGGGAGGGAAGGGAAGGAAGGGGGAACGAATGGAGGGGAGAGTGGAGGAGAGGGGAAGGGGGAGGGGAATTGGGAGGAGAGGGGAAAAGGAGAGGCGGAGGGAGGAGAGGGAAACGGGGAGGGGAGGAGGGAGGAGAGGGGAAAAGGAGAGGGGGAGGGAGGGGAGGAGGGAGGATGGGGAAGAGGAGAGAGGAGGAGGGAGGAGAAGGGAAGAGGAGAGGGGGAAGGGAGGAGAGGGAGAGGAGTGGAGAGGGGAGGGAAAGAAAGTAAGGGGAGGGCAAGTGAAAGAAGAAGGAGGGGGGGAGAGGAAGTGAAGGGAGGGGGAAGGAGCGGGGAGGGGAGGGGAAGGAAGGTTGCTGATGTTGCAAGCTGTTCATTTGACCAGAGGTGGCTTTGGGCTGGGTCCTCTCAGGGTCTTCAGGGTTTCTACACCTGGTCAGGATGCTTCTGTATGGGATATTTTAATGAAAGGAAACACTGCTTAATGTCCTCTTGTTAATGTTTCTGATGCTCCCTGCTTCCCCAACTTTGATTGGCACATGAATAGTGTTCAGTTTTTATGCAAAGGAAAAACATGGCAAGTGATCGTATTTATATATTGAGAATATAACACTTAATGTACTGTATGCAAAACCCATTATATACACATGAATTCACGCGCATGATTAGAACTAGAACTACCCTCTCATAAACGCATTGGTTCACGATGAAATGGCAGATGCGGTCTTTTTTTGTTTATTCCCGTGTATATATTTTGTATGTGCATTTTTACACAAAACCATGTATGCAGCGCATGATGTACAAACATTACACACATTATGTGCAGTATACACACATCGTATATGGTATATAAATAAGAAAAAGAACGGTAACCTGAGACATGGAATATTTGAAGAAAGACTGTGGAAGTTAATTTCATTCCTGTGTTCACTGAGCTTGTCTTGTGTATCTATTCTTCTCCTGTCTTTGTGTAAGAAGTTAAGGATAAAATAAAAAGGAAAATTGCCCTGGATGCATGAAGCCAAGGACTTGGAAGAACAATATGCAAATCTTAGCACAAATAATGCTTAGGTTATGATTTTGATCTGTATTAAACCTACCAAGTCACCAGTATATTGGCGATGAAAATGGCTGGAAATCTCTTTCTTTTTGTTGGTTGGTGGTTGTTCTGTTTGTTTGTACAGGGTCTCACTCTCCAGCCTGTGCTGGGTTACAAATCATTACCCATTCCAGGATAGCCTGGAGCAATAGAAATCCTCCTTTCTCAACCTCTCAGATTCTGGGAGTCCAGGAGTGAGATGAACTTCTGGCTGACAATTTTCTTTCTGGATACTTAGACCTAAAATTTCATGGTGATGTCCTCGAATGAGCCCAGTACAAAGGCAGCCACGCTAGCGTCTGATTGTTTCTGCAAACAAAACGTGATGGGATCGAGATCAAGTTCTAAACCATTAACCTGTGAAGCTAATACCTCAGTGTACCAAAATATTGGAGGGAGCAGAGATGAACACGCAGAATTCTGGTGGGAGTTCCTCATTTCTCTGTGTCTCTAACGTTTTACTTCAGAGATCACTTATCTAAAGGCTGGTGGGATGGCTTACAGGGTGGGGCTTGCTGCATACTTGAGGACTTGAGTTAATCCCTGAAACCCTCAATATGCAAATGAAGAACCAATGCCAAAGATTGTTCCCTGACCTCTACATGTGCATCATAGCATATACATACCATGTACACACAAAATAAGAAGGATGACGATGAGTTTTAAAGACTGTAAAAAAAAATCACTTATCTAGAAAATAAACAATCATGTTTCTATTGAGTCTACACAGAGTCACTCCTGCTGCCCGATTAAAGCTTTTGCTTCCCATTTCATTTTATACATTCTTTTTTTCTACCCATGTTGACCAGAGTGAGGATACTGCAGAGGTGGGATATTCGGAGATTCAATCTTACAGGGTACGCAGCGTTGAAATCATGCTGTCCTGAGTTCTGAGCAATTTTCGTCTTCCTTGACATCCCAAGCTCCCTTCTGAGAGTGATTTTTTTGGTGGTGCATTGTTCCTCATGTCCAGTTCCTTAATTGCATGACCATCAGGAAGGTGATATACAGTATATTTAAAGATCTAGCCTTGCTGTAAATCTCGGGCCTAGTGACGTGGTTTATAAGGCAAATTACAATCTGATTGGACCCCTTTAAAGCAATTAAGATTGCTCTTTCTGTTGACTTTTTCAGCCACAGTAGACAATTATTAAAAAGAAACTACACACACATCACTTTTGATTAGAAAAATGAAGGAATGATGAAATAAAGGATCTTAGGACGAAGCACCCAAATTTCTATGATGTCACATGGGAACTAAAGTGGTCCTGGGACAGGAATCCATCCCCGAGTCCTGTTCTGTCCACCCCACACTCTACAAACAAGATGGAGCCAAATTAAAGAGCATCCTGCCCTTGACAGAATGTGATTTCCTGGGACCGGGCAATCTCTCCCCGTCTACTCCAGTCAGCATGGTAATTTTACAGCTCACATCCATCCGTGTTTCCTCCCCAGCACCCAACCTCCCTGTTGCCTCTTGCTGGATAAATACTGATTTCCCTCAAATCTCAGATCTCAAAAGCACCGTTGCTGCTGCCAACAAGGCTGGGGTATATCCTGCAGACTGCATTCTGCAGGGACGGGGTCAAGCAGGGTGGGTGTAGTGCTGAGAGCTGACTCAGAGCTGATGGTTGTCTTTAGCTCAGCTGCTGGACTACAGCAGAGACTCCGCCCATTTCTCCTAGGTATCTCTCTTACAGTTCTCTCAGTCAGTGTGATTTCTCTTATGCATGTGGTCAATACAACCCTGAAGTCCAGGCCTCTTTCAGTCCAGGCCAGTCCAGTCACACACCCTTGGTCCTCAAGACTTGCATTGTCCTCAACTCTTCTCTGACCCTTTCTGAGCTGTGCATATTGTTAGTTTAGTTCTTACAGGGGGTTTCACTTGGTGCCTTCTTGCCTGTCTAAAAAAAACCATCTGTTTTATGAATTTCTCATTTTCCATTTTTGAGACCAGCAAACTAATTTCATTTACAAATGTTAACTTCTCCTTGAAAAATTATGAGTCATATGCATTTTTTTTGTCAATAGGTACTTTAAAAAACCAGCTTATTCACTTTGGCAGATAAAATTTATCAAGGACGTTTCACGGAAACTTTCAGTATTCTGGCAATTATAATGCGAAAGTTAATATTGTTCTTACGTTCTGTTTCATTAGATAGGAAGAGGTAAAGGGATGAGGTGCGACAATCTGAGACAGTAGTGGTCAAGAATCTAGGTAGAAAACTAGCTAAGTCTGTGAGGTAAGCATGTGATGTAAAAGCCTGGTCCTCCTTAATTCATTAGTAATAGGTTTTAAATTTTCTTGATTTTTGTTAATTTTCCATTTCAACTCAAAATGAAAAATTCAATGATAATTGACCAGCTCAGTAAACAGTGGATGTGGGATTTCAGAGGGTTAATCAATACAGACGGTCCTTTCCATCAGCTTCCCTGGAACCCAGGCAGAATAACTAATGCAATTAGATATTGACGGGATGTCACACGCTTTTTATGATCGGCAAGGACACCCAATGCCTACAGCTTTTTGTCTCTGTGTGTCGTGTGTGTGTGTGTCTGTGTGTGTGCGTGCACGCCTGTGTGCGTGTGCTCAGAGGTTATGCTCAGGTTCTGGGATAGTGAGACCCAGCTGGCTCCTCCCACTTTAGAATCAATATTTTTCTCACTCCTCTGTGTTTCCTTCCTCTCTTTCTACATTTTGGTTTTGTTTATTAAAGTAGGGTCTCAGCCTCAAAATCCTCCTGCCTCAGGGTCTTGAGAGCTGAGATTACATGGAGCTCCATTACTGTAAGTCCCACTGTTAAGCCTGTTGAATCATAGGCTTACTGAATTGTTGTGGCCATGGTTTCTCATGGTATCAACTAGCCTGTTTTTAGGATGGTGTCTTGACTCCTGTTACGAGCACAAAGCCTGTCTGACATGCCAAGAGGGACAAGGATATGGGAACATGCTAGAATCTGTGCCACTAGCACTCAAACTCACCTGGTCTCCACGTGGGTTACCCCGAGAGAGGCTCAGTCCTTTGTGATGTAATGCAGGCCTCACAACACACAGACCCTGGAAGCATACGCCAGGTACTGACAGCAGATATTGAACCAATAATTGGAAATTTTGAGCTTTGCTGAAGGCACCTGTCAATACTTCGAATCTTGATTGAACCAGGCACTGTAGCTCTCTGCTGTGCATCAGTCTCCCCTGAGGCTGGGGAACGGGATGAGGGAGAAAGTAGCATCTCCTCCTGTGTGATGACACTCAAGCTTAGGGCTTTCCAAACTGTGGACCAACCCCTGTCGTACCCAGTGTGAAAACATGGATGCTTGTAAGCTACATGTGTGCCCACTAAAGAACAGGAAGAAGGGCGAGAGCCAGCAGTGCTTTACCTAGTAATGGGATGGAAATTAAAAAAATAAATATTTTCTATTGTAAAAACGTAGCATCAAGGAGCTGAAGACCTGGTTAAGCACTGGAGTATCAGCCTCGATGTGTAAGGCCCTATCTAGAAACCCCAGCGTTGAGCAAAATAAATTAACTTGTAAGGGGCCAGACCTTTTTAAGTGCGGTATTCAGAATGACTGTGCAAAGGTTTTCAAGTTGGCACCGACTGTGCTTACGTAGCACCCAGCAGGGTTGTGCTGAAGTGTGTGTTTCCGTGTTGTTTTCTGTGGCTGTTTGCAGGAAAGGTGGCATGGCTTTCAAGGATGCTCTGCTCCTCAGAGCAGGTACCTGTATACCCATCTTCAAAACTCACCATGGCCAGAATGCAAATACCAAGGGCACATTTCATTGTGTCCACAATACTCATCAAAGTGTATATTATTGTTTATTTATTTTACTGTATCCTGGAAGCAGGTCATATCTAGAAGAGATCGGCTGTGGGACACCTTGGGGCTGCGGGACACTTGATGGGCTTATATTAGGAAAGGTGGCAGGTGATTCCTGAGAGCCACACCCCCAAGTCCAGCAAGGTATCCATTTAGCAGTAACCACTGGTGTCTCAGTATATGCCACCATAGAAGCATTCACAGAATTTTATACCAGGGTGATACAAATGGTAGGAGGGTGCTGTATAGAGAACCAGGGAGAAGACCCAGCTGGAGCATTCCAGCTGGCATTGCTTGTCTTCTTTTGTTTTGTGTCCTTTTAGTCTCAGTAGCTTCTGTTCATTTGGTTTATCCTGTTGAGTTCCTAGTTCTGTCAGCACACCTACTAGAAAAGCACTCAGGAACCTTCCTTGGCACTACAGTCACTGCCTTGCTAAGGGTTGGGTTCTATAGATGCTTGTGACACTGGGGGCCTTACAGAATGCAAGAGACAGGTCAGGTCAGTAGGTAGAGTGACAGGCAGACAAACACCAGCTATTCACACCTCTTTAGTTAAGGCGGCTTGCCATTGCATAAATGTTCTTCACTTGGCTTTCTGGTGCTGTGCCACGGGGCTGCCCACAGTTGGTCTTTCTTTACTCTAGCAGTGCCCTCACTGGCCCTCCCCTGCAGAGCCCACTGAACTGATGGCATGGCCTGGCCTAATCCTTGCCCACCACTGCTTGTGACACTCTGCCTCTCCCCTCAACTCATTACACACTCTAAAGGGTACTGCTGTGGAAATGGTTGGTGTAGAACCCGTGAGCAGCCAGCATACCAAGGCTGCCCTTGAGAGGAAGTGCCAGCCCCACCATGTGACTTCTTCATATGGATTTGAACCCAGTCATGTTGAACTTTGTATGTTTGCACTGGTAGGACCCAGCCTTTTAATTTTGTTATCATTCATTCAAAGAACTGTGCTGGTGGAGCACCAGGTTGGGTTTCAAAACTGGGCCACGATTTACATGTAAATGCAAAGTTTCTATGCAGAGAACATTCTCATGAATTCTTCCATGGTCTGGGTGAAGTATCTGTGAGGACCTTGACATGTGTGGAGAGGAAAGACTCTTGCTGGTTCTGGCAGCAGAAAGACAGCTTCCCTCTTCAGAATGGCGGGAGAGGCCACTATTGCAGAGAGAACAGAATTAACATTAGTTTTATCCCTTAGCCATGGAGGTAGCATGCCTGAGGTGATCCCAGCTTCAGAACCATGTGACTCTTATGAGTTTCCCTCTTCCTCCCTGTCCTTGTCCCTGGCTCTGGCCACCTGAGTGTCTGACAATGGGCAGAAACCCAAATGTGGCAGCTTCTGTTAAGAGCATTATTTGCTGTTATTATTTTTAAATTTGGGGGGAAAGTCTTATGTAGTCCAGGTTGTCCGTGAGATGCAGGATGATCTTCAACTCTTGATTTTCAAGCCTCTGTCTCCCAAGTGCTGGAATTTGTTCTCCCTAACCCCACTTTGTCCACCTTAAAGCCAGTTCTCTTGTGTTTGAATTGGTAAATCATAATTATTCTTTTTCCTTCCCCTTTCTTCTTCTTTTTGTAAATTCGCTTTTTAACATGGTCCTGTTAGGTTCCAGTCTTCACTTGCTCTGATTGCCTGTGTGCTGTCACTGGTGCACCATGGCTAACGACAGAGAATACAGTCCCACAGCTGCCATTTGGGCCTTCACTGCTGGAAAGCTCTTTAGGAACAGACAGTGAGAATTAGGAACCTGGGATCTTCTCAGGCAAGCAGTGAACATATTACTGGGTATTCTCTGCCCAGGACTCTCCTGAAATGGAAGAGTAGAGCCCTACGCCCTTCCCTATGGACACACACTTGCTGGGTTTCCTGGGTCTGCAGCATTCTGAGGATGCTGACATCCATGGGCCAGTTCACAGCCACCATAAGTCCACCACTCACCCAGGCTCTTACACATCATCAGTGGCTCCTTTTCTGAGGAAATGGGTGCTTTTCTCCATGGTTTCCTGCGTTGGAGTAGAAGCAGGCATGAACAACATGATGCCGGGTCACAACACGATCCACTGGGCCACTCATTGTGATGGAAACTTCAGGAGTTGTCTGTGTGGGACCAAAAGCCCCCAGCCAAGCCCATTTCCCCCTTAGCAAGCATTTGTCTCTACTTGAAATTCTTTTTGTTGCTACCTTTGTTAAATTATTTCTCTGAACCATTTTCTTTTCATTGACAGCTTGGGGTTTTCTCAATATTTCAGGAATTTAAAATTAAATATAAATACTTGAACCATCATTCAGATTTAAAGCAGTAAAAAGATACATTATAGATACATAGCATAAATAACCAGAAAAGTAATACAGAAAATGGATGTGTACACTCTGGTTTGAATAGTGAATAAAAGATAAATTTTATGCATTCAGACAGATACAGCCTTGCTGTTTTCTACATTCCAGGGTCAGCCTACAGTACTGTTCTGGGTAGTGTTCCAAACTTCTTTTTGGAGTAGTATTTTGATGGATTGCATTTTGACTTTGGTCGGCTCAGGTCTGGGCAGTCCGCTCCAGGCAACCATAACTGGTTTTCCAACACTCACCTGAGGAAGGGCTGAATGTACTCACCTAAGCCTCCTGAGTTCTAAGGAAGCACAGTTCTGGGTGTCTGTGAGCTTTAGCTCAGGATGGGAGAGCGCAGGCAGGCACTGAGGGAGGTCCCTCTGCTCAATCTGAACTCTGTGCACTGAGTATTGCGCAGGCTTCGGTTGACTTCTCAGCATTGCTGGGCAAGCATCCCTAGCTGCCTCCCGCTGACGCCACCGCTGTGCCTTGGTCCGCCACGCTGCACTGTGTTCACTTCACTGACATACAGAGCCACAGGCCCCTCTTAGGCGCTCACATTCTGTTATCAGGTTAAGGAGATGATGACACGAAACTCAGCAAGTCCAGGGACATAACCAGAGAGAAGCCCCTTTGAAACCGCACCGAAGATATGACTGTGTCCAAGAGGAAAATCATGAACTACCAACCTAAAGAAGGAGGTGCTGGGGGGACAATGGAAACTGGGCTGTAGCCCTTCATACAGCACAGGTCAAGTACGTGGAGGTCAGAGTGTTGTATGGTGGGGATGGAGAGAGGCTACGGAGTTCTCACTCTGAATGGGATTCTGAGATAGAGAGAAGCAGTTAGGGTGTGGGGGTTAAGTTAAGGAGGATGTGTGTCTTCTGGGATGCGAGTGCACACCTGGAAGAGCCATCAACCCCACAGGACAACAGAGAAGATGGTAACCATTCTATACCCAGGACAATGCACTTGAGCAGCAAAGGGGAGGTTAACAGGCTGCCTTGGGCTAGGGTCTTGTGTTGGTCAACTTGTCTGAATTTAAAGGACATTAGTTGAACACACTCTGGGGACTGATTCTGAGGATGTTTTTAGTCAGACTAACTGAGGAGGGAAGTTTTACTCTGAAGTAAGTGGTCATACTATGTTTTCACGGTACAAACTGAATAAAGAGGATGAAGGGGGAGGGGTGAACCCAACAGACTATGCCAGAAAGCATCTCTTCCTACTTCCCATGACCTGACTCATGCCCCTAGCCCCAGCAAGCTTTCCCTGCACCAGCGGACCAACTCTCTCAAACTGTAAGCACAAATAAACCCTTTCCTCCTTAAGTTTGTTACTGTAACTTTACAGCAATGAGGAAAGTAACCAATACAATCCCGGAGTTGATTATGGCTTAAGCTGGTGAGGTGTCCTAGGGAGAGAAAGAAGAAGACAGATGTGTTAAGATCTTGGGAAGTAATAACTGAGGCATTTTGCTGTCTCTTGCATGTCCAGAGGAGGACCCAAGGGAATTACCCAGTTTAAAGGCTCCAGCAGATTGTGGAGACAAGCCTGGAAGAGAAGAAGAATGAGGAATATGTGGAGGATGTAGAAACCAGGCCAGATTTGAATATGTCGAGCTTGAACTTTTAAAGCTCACCTGGCAGTGGTAGCCAGTAAGCAGGTGCAGAAGTGATGTTGGGAGGAAAGCCCGACTGAGTACACTGTATGAGTGGTCACAACAGACCATGAGCACAGATGAGTGGTGTCCAGATGGAAGGAGTGATAGGAAGAAGACAGAGAGCATGAGGAGAACCAACGGGTTACTGTAGCAACAAGGGTGACTATGCAGATACAGTGGGAAAATGGCCGATACTGTGAAGCCCCCGTCAGGACAGTAATAATAGAGAATTAAAATGGTGCTTCAGAATTAAGTGCTAAGGGGTCACTGCCCACACAGTGGGAGTGGTTGGAACTGTGTAGTGGGGTGGAAGTAGAGCTAGTAGCAAGAAGGAGTAGTCCACACAGCAAGGCTCAGATGAACCAGAGTGGGTGGGCTAGCTGCAAGAGAGTCAGGTAGAGTGAAGGGGTTGTGAAAGGATCAAATAACACAAGGGACTAGAGGAGAGGCAGAAGGTCAGCACTGATAGTCCAGGAAAGCTCCTTTGAGTGAAGGACCTGGATTAAGGAGACTGGAGTGAGAAGTTCAGCAGAGTACATTCCTGAGTGACTCAAGACTCTGCCTTTGTTGGGGCAGGGGCACACAACCTCGGCCCACGTGACTTGCCAGCAACTAGGAGTTGAATGCCTGACAACATTCTCTTCTGTTAGGATTCGAATGTAAAATTTCCCACCAGCCTGTATGTTGAATACTTGATCCCCAGTTGTTTGGCAAGTTGTTTGTGGATAGTTGAGAAGTGTTATAGCCAGGTTCAGCTTCCACTCTCAGTGTTTTCTGAGCTACTGTGATATGAGCAAGACACACTATAAACTCTTTTGGATTTGAGCCAATCTACTCCAAGCACCAGGTTTTATCATGGTGGCCTTCACCCTTACTCCAAAATAACCCTACCCTGAGTAAAGCCTTCCTCCTGACAGACATGTGCAGACTCCAGCACCAGGCATGCATATGCATGGGTAATACATTGCTGTGGAAATAGAACTATAGAGCAGACATGCAACTCCCCTGCCATAGTAATAGGAAATATTTATGTGGATATGCTACCCTACAGGGTAGAAGAGATGAGTTGACTTGAAGTTGTCTTGAATTATCTGCTTGGAAACAAAATTATCTTATTGTACCTGCCCTTAAAAGTAAAATCAGGAAAGGCAACCAGAGAGAAGCCCTGGTAGGAGACATCAGATTTGAAGCAGGAAGGGTTTGAGATGGGCTTGAAGACACAGAAACTGTGGATAAAGGGGAGAGATCAGATTTTGGAAACATAAGGTAAACCAAGCTGAGCACAGGCCTGTGTATGAAAAGTCTCAAAACAATTGAAATGGACTCTGAAGCTCATTCCCTGCCAGACTCCAAGTTTGTCTGCAGACTGATGGATACTTGCTTCGGGCCTTATGACACATCAAACAAGGAATCCAGCCAGTCCACATTGTACATCTGCAAAGCTAAGCACACACTGCCAGCAATATTTTGAGTGTATAAACTTGCAGGGAGTTGTGCTACTCTGCAGCAATAGGAAATGATTGGTGGGTCTTTTGTGTAAATTAGTGACTGTTACATGGATTTTGTGTTGGAGTTTCTCAGCGTCCAGGATGGTTGAAGGCTTAATTGTGTGTGATCAGGATAATAGCCTGTTGTTCAGGATACCAAAGGAGAGGAGAAATGACATCTTGGGATGAAATCTTGGGAATTTGAAGCCTGCTTGGGGAGGGGTGTGAGGCTGAAGATGTGTTCTAGAAGGATAGGAGTTATATAAATTAGTTATTACATTTGTGTGTGTGTGTGTGTGTGTGCACGTGTGTTCATTCCATGGCACACGTGTACAGATCAGAGAAATCAGTTACCTCCTCCCAGAACTCAGGCCACCAATCTTGGTGGCAAATGCCTTCCCTGCAACACCATCTCTCTACCCTGAGATCTAGACTGTGTTCTGAGGGTTTGGTCTCATTAGCCAAATCTCATAAAATCAAATCTTCTTTTTATTATAAAGCCTCCAGAGAAGGCTAGGGATGTAGTTCCCTGGATCCACTGTATGATCTTAACCCGGCTAAGGCATAGTATGATAACCGTATCCACCTTAGCCTCCAGTTCACCAGCGGTGGTCCACGGAGCCATCCATTTGCCTCTACCTTTTCAGCCTCCATAATGGTCTTGGTCCTACTTTGGTGTTGGTTTTCTAAAGTGGAGGAGGCCAGTTGATTTCCCTTTGGGGTTCTGGTAGACACAACTGCTGCTGTCTGAATCACATTTCACTGTTTCCACTTACTTTCTTGAACTTCTTTGTGAAAATCAAATGCTGAAGCACCCAGAGCTCCCACTCGAACATCGTTCCTTGGGTGGGTCTCCGGGAATGTGGGGAGAGCCCCACAAGGTCATAGCTGAGGCTTCCATGCTCATCAGGATATGGCACTAAGATGCAGGATCTGAGATGCAGAGTCTGGTCTGCTTCCTTCCTTCTTAGCTGTACTTTCCCCTCCCCAAATAGCATGCTTGCCCCGTTCCTCCTTCAGTAGTAACTCAGCACTTGTTCAAGTGGCAGATCCCATCTCCAATCTCCTTCCAGAGAGCCATTTACCAGCAGAACCCAAGGAAAATGCCTCCACCTGCATATTTCGTCCTCTAATAAAATGAATCCTCATGCATTATCTCATTTGGCCACGAGACTGATTCTGCTGGGATAAGCAAGATAGATAACATTAGCTCCACTTGATAAATAATGAGAGAATTAGTGCTCGGTGAGGTTCAGGAACTAAATCCCAGTGGCACAGACAACAGGAGATTTGGAAGATCCTAGGTCCTGAATTCAGCCTCCCGGCTGGGAGGACTCACTGAACTGTGTGGATCCTCCCCACTGGATTACAAACTTCTTCTAGGTTCATCCAGATGCCCTGACTTCTCCTTGTGTGGACACTGGTACTGCGCCCAGAGCAGATGTTCACTAGGTGTTCATTTCCTGAAGTAATATGAGTGGAGGGTAATGAAATGTAAGCAAATGGCAGCCAGAATACTTTTATCTTCTTGACACAGGCTCTTCAGCTCCTCTCCTCTCGCTGGTGCAAACCGAGCCTCTGTTTTCTTCCTCAGGATGAGTACAGGTCATACTTTGCCCAGCCAAAGGCCGCTTTTTGGTTTTCCATGATGTCGTGTTGCTATCCACAGTACAAGGGGATGGAAGGCTTCTAATAGCGTTCGTACGACATTAACTATAGACATCAATCATAATCAGTCAGCATTGCATGCTGTCATTGCTTCCCTGATTGGTTTAGGAGAACCCTGTGGGAGCTCAGTAGATACAACCTGGTGGCTGACAGATGTGCCAGCTGACTGTTTATCTGGGAAACCCAAGTTTGGGTGAATTATGGAATGTTCCTGTAATATCTGTGCTCTGACAGAAAAGTCACTAAGAAACTCCTCTGCTTGCCCTGTGTGATTCTGCATGTGACATTCTACTACTTCCTGTGTCGGCAAAAGTGTCACTTGGTGTCTTTGACCTACAGCCTGCCTGCATCTAGTTCATGTGCCACACTCTTTGCCCGTGTGTACTGCATTCATCATCCTGTGGCTCTTAGCATGTGTGCAAGCATTCAGGACACTCAGCCGCTGTGATTCACATCAGAGCCACGGAATCCAGAACATGCACTGCACTCCCCAAGGAACCCACACCAAGTCGATTCCATCAAGGTCCACACCGGCTTCCCTGAGGTCCTAGAACATACTGATCTCCATTCTGTTAAGACTTGCTTGTTGACATTTCAAGTAAATGAGGTCATGCAATACGAGACCTTTGAGACTGGCTTCACTTAGCATGTCTTCCAGGGTTACACACATGGGAGCATGAGTAGATTCTTTGTCCCTTTGTACTGATGTATTTGCACAGTCTGTGTTTATCTGCTCTCCAGTGGGTGGATCTCTGTTTCCATATCTGGACTATTGTAGACACTCTTGCCAGAACTTTTCCTATATACGCTGTTGCACGGACATGTGTTTCTACTACTCTTGAGTAGGTGGCAGGAAGTGGAGTTTCTGGGATGTACATCTCTTCAACATTTTGAGAAACACCAAGCTATTTCTCAAAGCAGCTATACCACTTCATGCCCTCACCAGCCATACATAGAAGGGTCTAAGGACTTCTGAGTTTTGGTCTCATCAACTTTTTTTGACATTCAAAACTTCTATCTGTTGAATATCCAAATAACTGAGGAGTCTCTGTTCTAAAAAGATTGATGAATGGCATGAGCCCTGCAATGGTTTAAGGTCTTGTCTGTTTCTAACTGCAGCCACAGACTCTATTCTCTGATATGTATGATGGGTGTGTGTGTGTGTGTGTGTGTGTGTGTGTGTGTGTGTGTGTGTGTTTAGTAAACAAGAACCTGTCCCAGCAGGGTTTCCTGCTCCCTCTGAGCTCTCCAGCTTCAGAGTAACTGTCAGTGCAGGTGAACAGTTCTATTAGAAGAATCGGAAGTCCTCAGCCCTTTCTTCAGTGGTCGCTATTGCTAAAAGACAAATCAGAAGAAAGGCTACCAGGGCTTTTCCTGTAGATTGTTTGAAGTTGCACAACATACATTAAGCATCAAATAAATCTGCTGAGAATGCAGAGTAGGCAACCCCATAATCAGGTACCACAGCATCCTGTGTTCCCTGCAACTTGTTGAGACATGAGGACAGCTGGCATCTGGGACTGATGGGCAGAAAGAGAACAGGGTAAGGTCAGAGCCAGAGGAGTCTTCCCAAGAGAATACCCTGGCAGATACACATGTGGTAGCTCCCGTGCTGTGTAAACTACATTTTGAGCTAATATTGCCTTCAAATCCTTTGTGTGTATATGTTTGTTCATGTGTGTGTGTTGTGCACGTGTGCATGTGTGCACGCATGTTTATATATGTGCATAAGTTCATACACATATATATGTGTAAACCTATGAAGGCCAGACAGCAACCTCAGGGGTCATTTCTCAGAAGCTTGCCACTTTATTTTTGAGACAAAGTAACTGGCCTGAAGTTTACCAAGCAGACTTGTCTAGCTGGCTAGCAATGAGTCCTGGGGATACGTCTCCACCACCTCCTCCACACTGGAATTACAAGTGTACACTACTATAAGTGTGTGTGCATGCATGTGTGTGTGTGCATGCGCGCGTGTGTGTGTGTGTGTGTGTGTGTGTGTGTGTGTGTGGTTTCTAGAAATTAGATGTAGATCCTCATGCTTCTGAGGCCAGTACTTTCTCACTAATCCATCTCTTCAGGCCCTCTTCCATACCCTTGATCCTTAAGAGTTTCACATCAGAAGAGAAATTTAACCATGGTGACAAGTTTTTATTAGTTTAGTGAGATGAGATTTAGCCAGAGAGAAGCAATAAATAAGTTTCATATATATATGAACTGGAGACAGCTGAGTGGTTGAGAGCACATACTGTTCTTTCAGAGGCCCTGAGTTCAGTTCCCAGCACCTTCATCTGCCTTCTTGGGGTCTCACATTTCACTGGCCTTACTGATGAGTCACAGTGGTGAGGGCTCTGAAGTCATGGCTCTCCACATTGGCTCCTGCAGCTTTGAGATTTAATAATGCTAGGGGGACTTGTGATGCGAGCACTTCACTTGTGTGGTCTCTTCTGAGAAGTCTGGCTTTGCTCTCTCTTACCTGCCATGCTGGGCTCCTGTAGGGCTGTTCCCAGTGATGCTGTTTAGTTTAGCAGACTTGGGGGGTATTTATGTGTTCATGTGTGTATGCTTGAATGTGTGTGTATATTCTCAAATATGTATGCATATGTCTGGGGATATATGTGTTCATGTATGTATGCATGTATGTGTGTGTATGTTCTCCTGTGTGTATGCATATGTCTGGGGATATATATTCATGTGTGTATGCACGTATGTGTGTGTATATTCTCACGTGTGAATGCAAGTATCTGGGAATATATGTGTTCATGTGTGTATGCATGTGTCTGTGGATATCTGTGTTCATGTGTGTATGTACATGGAAGCCAGAGGTCAACACTGGGTGTCTTCCTCAGTTCTTCAATCATCAAGGATTTGAGATTGAGTTTGTAATTGAACCTGGAGCTCACTGATTTGGCAAGATTGGCTGGCTAGTAAGCCATAGCAATCCTCCTGCCTCAGCTCACCAATGTTAGGGTCACAAGTGTGCATTGCAGTGTCAGGCTTTTTTTTTTTTTTTTTTTTTTTTTTTTTTTTTTGGTGGGTTCTGGGGATCTGAACTCAGGTCCTCAGGCTTCATGTCCTGCACTTTACCCACTGATCCATCTCCACAGGCCCCCCACAGAGCAGGTTCTAAAATCAGCACAGAACTCTGTCCATATTGTGGCATTCATGTAAGAGGGTTCTCAGATGGCTCATTCTGTTTCTCGCTTAGCAGAACACATTTCCCTCCCAATTCTTTTTGCTCAGATACAGACTGCAGAAAATCCTATCTTCTGCAGCATCTGCATGTCCACGGAGCAGCCATTTTTATGTCTCATGGCCGGCAGCACTTTCTGTTCAATTAAAGGGAGATGAGCAGTTCACAGAGAAAACAGAATTTCCCTAAGAACTTGGAGAGGAAGTGTATGAGTGGCTGTGTGGATGGGCGCTTCTTCTCTCTGCTGAGCAGGAAGGTAAGGTTTGATATAATACTTTCCTAAAAATCCTGAGCGGATAAAGTGGTCTTGGGAGAAAGTTCTAGACATAGATTACCTATGAAGAGAATAAAGAGAATGATCACCGAAGATTTTTCATCGCCGTAAACAAATAATTTGTGACAGGGCTCTACGCGCCGACCACAAATAGGGCCAAGAATTAGAAGTGCCCCGAGCTGCTGCGTGTACATAGATCACGAGACTGCCGTAATGAAGATTATCTGATAAAGATCACAATATGACGGCTTTCCTTTCGCACTGGCTGCTGAACAGCCAGAAACGGTTTTCTGCGGCCGGCCGGCTATTGATCCAGCCCTCTCCTGTCAGTGATGCAGTTAATGGAAATTCCGCAGGCAAATAAAAGCGGCGTTCTGTCTTCATTTTCTTCTGAAATATGAGCTGGTCCTTTGTACTCCCGACAGTCATTTATAACTCATTTTCCTTTATTGATGTTTATGAGCTGGAGCATAAAATGATTCTCAAATGCAGTTTAATTGAGACAGCGGTTGACACTGTACCCGTGATTACTGATGGTCCGTCGGCGGTGTGAGGACCATGAATCAAGGTTTACTTTCCACTGGTCTTAGAGGCAGCACACGATATCCTTAAAAAGCAACTGGGCTGGAGCCGAAGAAGTGCCCCCATTTATCTTCATACGTGGCAGGCAGGGAGCGACCGGTCCTTAACGGTCAGCTGCTGCCGAGCATGCCCTGCTTCTGGGTACTTGGCATTCAAGGACTCGCTCTCCCAGTGTGAGAAAGTTCCTCTCGAATAAAATCCCAATTATTATTTTCTTAAAAAATATTTAGTGCTAAATTATGAATCTGAACAGTCGTGGGAGGGAAGGCTGCCAGGCACCGCAGTACACAGCACGAGGGGCGGCCCAGCCGCTCAATTCATTCGTAAAATGGTGCGAGCAATCAATACTGTGGAGAAGTATTTTTTATATGCAGTTATTAACTCATAAGCTACAGTATATCTCATCTCATTTCGACAACAGCTGAGGTCTCCATCTCCCCCTGGAGACCCCTGCAGGTCCCATTATGAGAACTATAAATAATATGTGCTAATGAGATATGAATTGATTATGTTGGAAAAGCTGACATTTTCATCCATCATTCTAAATGATGTTTAACAATGGATTACCAGCCAGTAATTCCTCTGATATGAGATTAAATAAAATAGCCGGCTGTTTCAGCAGGCTAGCTCAAGGAGACGGCGATAAATCTGCTCAATTACTGTATTACCAATCCGTTTTTCACTGCTAAGGATATTATTATTTCATTTAGACTTGTTCATGCATCATAGATTATTTTATTTCAGGCAGTCAATGGGAAAAACTGCAGTGCTTTATTCAGTGAGCCGCGGCGCAGAGGGCTTCCTTGGAGTACAGTAACTGTCCCTCGATGGACCAGAGAACCCCGGGAGAGGCCAGGCAGCTGCACCCCCGGGCTGAGTGGACCACGTGTGAGTCGCATTGAGAAAGAAGCATTTTGCTTCCAACCTAATTTCCTTTACTTATCTGAAAAGTCTCAAGCAAAGGATACTGCCTAAGAAACTGATCGATCGGAACGAGATTATCAGGTGCTGTAGGTCCTCATCTCGGTCCTGTGGTCCGCTGAGAATTGGATCCTGCGGCCTATCCTTTGGCCTGGTAAATTACGTTAGCGGCCACTGCGAGACAAAGGGTGGCCTTTCTGAACAAACACACGGCACCCATGCTCTCCTGCTGAGAAACGAGTGGGCAGAAAGTGTTTCCCATCAGCTAACCCTGTAAGCACCCCTCTTATTTCCCAGCAGTCCTATGACCTCCCGGGCTAACAGAGGAGTGGGTGATCTTCAAAGACTCAGAAATCTGTTAAGAAATCGCCTATTCATTAGCGATGGGACAAGGCCAAGGCCAGAACCTGTCTCTACAAGGAAGCCACACAAACCGGAAGAGAACTCCGATACCCGTGCCTGCTTTTCGTGGACACCTCAGGATATCAAACATTGGCCCGGTGCACTTCTTGGGAACACAGACACCAGCCTAGGTCCCCTCCTCCTTACTGTGGGAATCACAGTGATGCAGAGGTGAGATACACCTTGTAGCTATCCACATGCTCCTATCAGGAAGTGTGGGGCAGCACAGGCTGCAGGTGGAACTGCTGCCTCTCTCCTGTCCCCTCCTTTCCCCAGGAAGCCTTTAGATGCTTTCCTAGGACATTCCAGGACATGCTCCAAGGGGGCTCTTGCTTAATAACCATGAGATGGGGCCATTTGAAACATATTTACCGGCTTCCTCTTCTCTGTCCCTTTCTCTGCTCCAGCACCCTGCAATTGTCACAGGACAACAGCCAGTTGCAAGGAAACTTTTGACCTGAGACCCAAAAATAAATTACTGCCAGAATCGGACCTCAGAGGGATTAGACACCCATGGTGTCTCACTGAGAATCTATTGCTTGTGATCACCTGGTAAAGTTAGCTGCAGCAGGAGATACATCCTGGCTGAACAGAGGCAGGTGTGGGGACACGGAATAGTTGTTCTGCATTAGTAGACATCACTGACAATCACCCCACTTGATGGTAGCTTTTCTGGGTGTGTGTTTAGAGAAGTTCAGGATAGTTGGGGCATGTCAAATGGGGGATGGTGAACTCCCAAGTTTCTCCATAGCTTTTGAACTATAGAAGGGGGTGGTGCTCTCAGTCCTCATCAGTTCAGGTGGTGCTCAGGCCTCATCAGTTCAGGAGGTACTCAGGCCTCATCAGTTCAGGTGTTGCCATGCAACTGTACTGGCCCACCAACAGATTCTATCTGTGGCCATGAATTTCTGACCTATGGCAGGAAAGTCCTACCCCAGCTCAATCCACACCAAGCACTGTCCTCAATACTGGGGAACAGCTGGCCTACTAAAGGTATGCAGTAGCAAGGCCAAGGGCCCAGGAGCAGCCCCAGCTGGGTTATCTCCATCCCTTTATACCGTTTGCAATGAGAGACCTGCACTTTATTTTAAGAAAAACTCAGGTTTTATTTTCACTCTGTGAATCTAAGCTAGCCTTATGGATCACTCAAATAAATGTAGAGACCAGACATACATTGTGTAGAATCTTAAGACAGCGTGAGTCCTAATTGTATGTGTGCCTTACATCATGACACTTAACTTTCATTTAAACATTACTTCAGATGTTTCTGTGAAGGTGATTTTTAAAGTGAAAAAATATTTAAGCGAAATCTTGGAATGTGGAGGACTACCCCTAACAATGTGAATGGCCTTGTCTCCATCAGATCGTCTCACTGAATTCTGTGCCCAGTGACATGGTCCAAGGTTCAGTATAGCCCCTAAGGAACCCTGTGACAGAATGCAGAAACAGCTGGATTCTGGCACACTCTGGTCTCCTTATCCTTGAAGAAACTCAGGAGAGAGATGTGTGTATCTGTGAACCATTCGTGTTTGTTATCTGTGAACCATGCGAGTATGTTCCTCCCCCGTTTCTGTTTCTGCAGCTTTCTTCTGGTGCTGTACCTATTTCCCGGTCTCTCTTTCCACTGGAACCACAATGCAGTTGACAAAGACGATGATGCCACCTCTACTCTAAATGAATATAGAGTAGAAAGCAAGCCACATGTGACACGCACATACATACACACATACACATATACAGACATACACATACACGTATACACACACAACTACACATAAAGACACACACACATATATATATATACATATACACATACACACATATACACATACACACATACATATATACACATACAAATACATGCATATACACACACATGCACACATGCACACATACACATATATACATACATACATACACACACATGTACACACATACACACAACACATGCACACACATACATACACACACACAGCAACAATGATTTTACTTTTCAGAAACAGTATAGGTGACAGTGAAAATGAAATAAGTATTTATCACTTTACACAATCAAACAGAGTACATGCCATTGGTGACTGTGGATACGGTGGGAAACTGTGATTCTTTCTTACTTTGTGATGTAAGAGATTTCTTCTCATTCTGGGGAGTCCATGCTCAGTGGAATTCAATTAAAATTAAAGAACAGAGTCTTAGATCTCTATATGGGACTTCAGGCTCATTTAAACACCAGCTTTCTCTTATACAATATGAAGTTTCCTGGTGTGTGTGGAGAGAGATGAAACAGCTTTCAGTTACAGTTTACATGAATGGCCCACATATCAATAATGCATCAAGTATTGAATTATCACATATATATTTTATTAGGAGGAGCAGAAATTGCAATAAACATATCCCATTAGCCCCCTTCCATATCTGCTTGAGGGACAGATTCTCAGTGAAGAGCAGGTAGCTTAACCCATAGATACAGGAGAGGTGCTGGCATGTGATAAAATCTCAAACCCAAAGTCCACAGAATTTCTTTATTCTATAAAAATAGACTACCTCAGTTCCTAACCCAGAGGTCAGCCGTGAAAACTGGCCAGTCTAAGGGTTTTCTCTCCCTTGTGTGAAGACTTTACTGGGATATCTAGGAAAATGAACACAAACCAACCAACACAGCCCACCTCTCAAGCAAGTAGATGTGGGCTTCTTTGTAACCCATATAAATCCTACATGTGACATGTCTGTCTGGGAGGTATACTACATGTGACATGCCTGTCTTGGCAATATATCTGAGAATGCTTAGATAACATCAAATCTGAATTAAAAATTATCACAAGTGCAATCATTGTCTATTGACATAACATTTGAGAAAATTAATCATTCAAATGTTGAACCATAATACGGATGACTGAATTTCAAGTGATGTTATCCCATGGAGGAGGGGCTCCTTTCACCCCACTTTAAAGGTAGAAGCATTGAATGTAAGGAGAACATTAGCACGAAGGCTGAGACTGGACAAATGTTGACTGTAGCAGGAAGAGACAAAGCTCGAGTTTGCAGCCTTTAGGGTTCCTCAGCTCGGCCATTTTATTTGGGGGAGTCCCAGTTTTTTAGCCTAATTTTTTGATCATCCCAGAGTATAAATGTTCCAAACAAATGACACAGAGAGCATCCAGTCTTCATACAAAGTGATGACGAGAATTGTTATAGACACAGCAATTGAACCTACACTTGATGCTGGGTCCTTGACCAGGCATTGGAGGAGTGGATAAGGGTGAGATGCCCACCCCTGGCGAACCAGCTGGAGGGTGACCCAGCTGTGATAGACTATCACACTGAAATGTCAGGAGAGATGATGGCATACCATATGGACTAGTGGCGACTGATGTCTTTCTCCTGTGTGCAGTGGGTGCAGCAAGGAATGGAAGAGAGAACCATCCCAGAGAATCATCTGTGAAGGAGAGGAATGGGATATTCTGGAAATGTAGTCCTTGGCTTTCAATGGAAACCCAGGTACTTGCAAAGACAGACATCATCCCTCTATGCCTTTTAGGTCAGCTAGTGAATCAGTCAAAATGAATAATAAATCTACTCCCTCAATCCATGCTCTGAGCCAAAGGACCTTTGTATTAAATATGAGGCTTAGGTCAAAGTTCGTATTTTTGCTAGGGAAGTCCGATCGCTACAGCATCATTTATTTAAAAGCTGGCCTTCCTCCTTTCAATTGCTTTTTTATCTTTGTCAAAAATCAGCTGGGCATGTTTGTGTGGGTCTGTTTCCGGGCTCTCTATTCTGTCTCATTGATCCATGTGTCTGTGCTGGGCTCCCCGTCTTGATGGATGCAGCCGTGTGGGAAGCTGAGCGTCAGGAGCATAACTCTTTGGAAAATTTATTTTGATTGTCTTGGGGGCTTTTTCTTTCCAGTAAGTGTTTGGATAAACCTGTGGCTATGTACAAATTATATTGCTTAAATTTTGATAGCAAGTACATTTAAGTCCTAGATCAGTTTGGGGAGAACTGACACCTTTATTTTGTAAGCTGTGAGAATCTCCCGACACTTGTCTGTCTGCTTAGTTAGTTTTGTTTTTTCTTTTAATCAGCATTTTGTAATTTTGGGGATATAGAAAGCGCTCCATGCTTCGGTGGGCTCATATCTACGCACTCACTGGCATCTGGAGTTCTTTTCAATAGAGTCACCACGCTCTACGCTTTGATTCCACATGTCCGTTGTTAGTATAGAAAATGCAGTGGGTACTTTTGTGTTGAATTTGTGTCTTCCATGCTTACTGAGTTCAGTCCTTAGTTCTATGAAGTCAGTTACAGAGACCTCTGTAGTTTTTAACATGGGCAGTTTTATCTCATGTAAATGTTATTTTATGTCTTTCCAATCTATAGGTTATTGCTTGTTTGCTTTGTCATTATTCTGGCCAAAGCTTCCAGTTTTGATGAGTAGCATCGGTGAGCATGGATATCCTTCCTTCTTTCTGATCACAAAACAAAAAGCATTCAGTTTCTTACTATTAAGTGTTGTATTAGCTATAGGGGTTTTATTTATGCTAAAGTAGTTCACATCTGAATCTAAGATAATGACTTTTCACCATGAATGATACACACACACACACACACACACACACACACACATGCACACACACATGCACACACACACACATATACACACATACACATATACATATGTATATATTCCAAACACTTTGGTAGTTGACCTGATCTGATGGTATTATGTTCCCTCTTAAGTTTTATGATGAATTACATTGACTGATTTTTTTTTATTATTATTGAACTAGTTCTGCACACTCTGGGAATAGTGATACTTGTCCATCATCTGTTAGACTTGGTTCGCATCTCTGTATTCAATCTGCTAATAGTTTCTTGGGATCTCTATTCGTTACTTTCCCCAGCACTGTGATATAATACCTGAAAGAAGTAACGTACAAGAAGAAAATTTTATTTTGGTAGATTTTTAGTTAGACACAATACATTCTATTATGGCAAAGGAGGCATAGCGGTTACATCAGCCCACAGCTATAGGGAAGAGAGTGGGGGTGATTGCGTAAAGGCATGGGATGTCAGGAGGCAGAGAAGGGATCCACCATGAGTAAGGCTTGGCTATCACCTCTAGGGCATGCCCCAGCAACCTACTGCCTCAAGTAAGGTCCCACCTCCTAAAATTTCCACAAGTTTCCAAAATGTATCACTACCTGGTTACCAAGTAACCAAACACACTGGCCCATGTTCTTTTAGACCTCACACACTTGTGTCTAACTTCTTGGGGTGTCTTACCTTCTCTGGTCTGTGTCTCTCCTTCCCACATTCAGCACCAGTCAAACTTTAAAGGTTTGGTGAAAAATCTCAGCAAACTGATGGCTGGAGATTTGTTTTCAGGAGGTCTTGAATTATAAGTCTCCTTGCTTATTCTCTCAGAATAAGGTTTGACACTTTTGTGGCTTGTCAGGGGATTGGGGTCCTCTTCAAGGCTGCTGGAAACAGGGGTATTAAGTTATCAGATTGTTTTAGTGACTACAGAGTTTGTTCTGTGACTGAGATTTCTAATTACCCCCTTTTTTCCTTCTAACATTGTCAGTTTTGCTGAAGTTTAAATGATTCTATTGATTATTCCTCTTAATAATAACCTTTTGTTTGGTTTTGTTTCAGTGATTTTTCTCTGGTAGTTCTGTTTCCAATTCCACTCCTTTCTGCTCTTGGTTTTATCCGCACCTCAGCTGCCTTCCTGCTGGGTTCTGTTTCCTTTCCCCATTTTCCAAGCAAGAACTGGAACTCTGTGAAATCTTTCTTCTTTGCTGATGTCAGCTGTGAGTTTTTTCCCTCTTCATACTTTCAGCTTCCGTAAATTTGACAAGTTGAGATTTTATTCTCCTTAACTTGAGTATGTGACATTTTGAATACCCAGGAGATGTCCTCTTGGGTATATGGATCATTTGGAAGTTATTATTTCATTTCTGTTTGATTGAAGATGTTTCTACTCACTGCCTGTCATTCACGACTAGCTGGATTCCAAGGTGGTTGCACATGTACACTCTGTTACTCAGTTTCTGTAGATTTGTCAAGGATTCCTTTGTTAAAGGTAGGCTCTGCCTTGGGAAATGTTTCCTAGCTGTTTGACAAGAATGTTGATTGACAGTTCTGTAAGGGTTAGAAGGTCCCCATATCAGTTCACCTCTTCTTTATGTTGACAATGAAGACAACTGGGACAAGTCACCTCGACATGATGAGCACGAGGAAATATTGGTTTATTTGGGTTCATAGTTCCAGAGTTTGTTTCCATCCACCATGGTGAGGAAGCTGGGGAGGAATAGAGATATTCAAATCTTGGCGGCCATGAAGCCAGGAGCCAGAGCAGACACTGGGTCTCTCCCCCTCCCCCACTTCTGGGTTCTCTCTGTGGGACAGAATTGCCACACTTAGTCAGGGCTTTCTCTTTTGTTTAATCCCACCCAGAAATGGACCTTAGATACACCTGGTGCATGCCTTAGGATTAATCCCCACAGTCCCTGTGGGGTGACGTCACTAATGTTCTGTCACAAGTTCTGTCTGTTGACTGTGAGGACGACTTGAGTGGATGTGTTTTCTTCCCCATCTTACTCAACTTTGTCCACTTTAGAGATTTGTTCTTTACCACAGCATGCACTTTTAGGGTTGATCCTGTGATGCCACAAAGCCCTTCTCATCCCTAGGAATGTTCTTTGCTCTGATGCTGCTCGTTTTGATATTTATACAACCTTGCTTTTTTTTTTTTTTTTTTTTTTGTGCAGGTAGCTTGAAATTTGTATTCCCCTGTTTCCCATTTCTTACATTTCCTGCGTCTACTTGAGCATTCCATTTTGGACTTTCAGTTTGAGCCACTTATATGTGTACAAGAATACTGTTTTACAGATTTTTAGCAGTCCTTTTCTGAGTGTGGTGGTATATGTGTCCACCTAATCATAGCATCCTGCTGTCAAGTGCTTACCACTTCAGCTGAAGTATGGAAACCTTTTTTCCTATCCAGCTCCTCAGCTGCACAACTTTTAACATCTGTCTTCTGGATTCTCTGAAGAGCTCTCTGCTGATGACACAATCTCTCCATGTTTCTTCTACTATGAAAATGGAGATGTTCCTGTCCTTCCAGAAGGTTCTCCAGTTGAACTCTCTTTTGAGTGACCTGTGGTAACACCCTGGCCTCCTTCATTCCAATGAGACATTTTCTTTATCTGGATCCATCTCCTTTGCTGACGAGGTATCAACTTGCTACTGCTGGTAATTGTCATTGTTCATCTTTGTCTTCAGATGTCAAAATTTTACTTCTTAAATATTCTCTTTGGAATTTACTTGGATTTGATATTTGAGGTTGTATCTTCGATCACATTTAGGGACTTTTCAGCTGCAATATGTTATTACATAACCTTTACCAAAGTACAAGGTTATTTTTTCAAAAGTATCCGTGCCTTCATAATTCCTTCTGTCTCAGGAATCTAATGGTATAGATACTGGGCTTTCTGATTCTGTCCCATGAGCCTTTGCAACACTCTTCTGTCATTGTTGGGTGTAAATGCTGGTAGGCTGCCTTTATGCTGACTGTTCCTTACCTCCTCCTTCCCATACCTTTGTAGACATATCAAACTTTTGATCCTGGATCACATGTGTCCAACACAAAATCACCATTACATTTAGAATATTATGAGATTCTCCGATTAATTAATTAGTTAATTAATTAATTAGATTTTATTTGTTTAAATGTTTTGCCAACATGAACATCTTGAATTTCTGTGGGTGGTGCCTGAAGAAGCCAGAAGAGAGTGTTAGAGCCTAAGGAACTGGAGTTACAGATAGTTGTTAACTGCTGTGTGGGAGTAAACTGAACCAGGACCCTCTAGCAGAGCAGCCAGTGGTCTTAACCATGGGCCATGTCTCCAAAACTCATATTTTTTTTTTAATAAATCAATTGAACAGTTATTGAGTGTATGAACTTTATGGATGGCAATGTTGTGTTATAATGTCGTAAAATTGAGCACAACCAAGAGATTCTTCATTAGTATTTTAATTCTGACTTCTACATATTTCAATTGTGTAGTTAAATTTCCCCAACAAAAGTACAGTTATTAGATTCAAGTTTCTGTTTTTAAATTTACAAGAGAATGTTTAATTGTCTAGTCAGTTTTCTAACAGTCCCTTTAGAACTATTAGTGCTGACTCAAACATTTGATTTTCCTCTGTTTGGAAAGCCAGTTGAATTTCTTTACTCTTTCAGGTTGCATTTTCATATTGATCACTTACTGTTAATATTCATGAGAGTCTTAGATATCTTGAATACTTTAGGTATAGTATTATTTTTGTTTTGTTTTTGTTTGTTGGTTGGTTGGTTGGTTGGTTGGTTTGAGACAGGGTTTCTCTGTATATCCCTGGCTGTCCTGGATCTCACTCTGTCGACCAGGCTGGCCTCAAACTCAGAAATCTGCCTGCCTCTGCCTCCCAAGTGCTGGGATTAAAAGTGTGCACCACCACTGCCCGGCTAGGTACAGCATTAGGATCCCCTTCTTTGATTTAAGTCTTCCAACTTGTGTATACTCTATTTTGGGTTATGTGTGGATCCCAGCTTGTGAGAATTGAATACCAATGATACTCAATCTCCTCTCAGAGCTCTTTAGAGGAGAGTCTGTGGACTATATTCTAGTTCTTCTGAGACCTACCTGTCCTTCTGGACCTTTGGGTGTTAGTGAAGGCCACACTGACCCTGGTCACTTTCTATCATTGGCTGTGAGATCCTGGGCCTGCCACTACTAAGGAGATGGGTAGCTGTGGCCTGGACACCTTCACTGGGTAGGATGGATCTTGCAGGCCTGAGTTTGGGCAGGTTATGTATCTATTAGTTTTTGGTTTGAGCTGTTAGCACTGTCCCCACCTCTGCATCCCTTGAAGGTACACATGCCAGTCTGTGGAAGGCAGGCTCACTGCAGCCCCGAAAAGCTCTATTCTCTGTCTAGAAGAGGGAAGTCCTTGCTTTAGTTGATCATGGCTTTGTTGTTTGTGATACTGATGATTTCATGTGGCGCTTCCCAACACCCACTCATGTGAAGAGCCCTAGATCATGCCCAGTCACATGCCTGCTGTCTCTCAATCTGTGACTTTGTAGAGTTGTTCCCTGGACTCTTGGGGTTGAATTTAAAAAGAGTAGCGAGGGGAGAAAGTCGGAACCAGCCAGTCTCAAAACCTGTTTTTGTTTTTGTTTTTCTCATGTGACTATGCACTATTTTCCTGCTCCTAGAACTATGCATGGATACTGGGGTCTGCAATCTTTAGATGCTTTGTAAATGGTCTCTAAAATTAGAGGAAGACAACAAATTCAAAGCCACTGGCATTCTGGTGTTTTCCACTGTAAGGTGATAGGTCTGACCAAGGAGTGGATAATTTCTTTCTTTCTTTCTTTCTTTCTTTCTTCCTTCCTTCCTTCCTTCCTTCCTTCCTTCCTTCCTTCCTTCCTTCCTTTCTTTTTTTCTTCACTTTATGTGCTAATCACAGCCTCTGCCTCCATTCCTCTGAGTTCCACCCTCACAAACCCCTCCCCCACTGCTCCTTCCCCTTCTCCTCAGAGAATGGGAATTCCCCCATGGGTACCAACCCACCCTGTCACATCAAGTCACAGCAAGAATAAGCACATCCTGTCCCACTGAGGCCTGATAGGGGAAGGGGATCCAAAGGAGACAAGAGAATCAGAGGCAGCCCCTGCTCCAATTGTTAGGGGACCCGCATGAAGACCAAGCTGCACATCTGCTACAAATGTGTAGGGGGCCTAGGTCCAGCCCATGCATGTTCTTTGGTTTGTGGTTCAGTGAAACCACTCGAGGTGGGGTAGCTCAGTCTGAAGCCCTGCAGGGAGACAGAGCTCTTGGATTTGGGGTCCCGGGCCAAAAGGTGGCTGGGAACCAGCTGGTTCTTAGGCTCTTGGGTCCTCAGGCACTGCTAGGGAAAGACCGAGACTGAAGTGGGGGTGTACGGGCTGTAGTCACACCCTCTACCTGTGGAGGGGGCATTATCCTATGTGATTGAAAGGCACAGATCTATGGATGTCTGAGGCCTCGTGTCAGGAGCCTGGAGTCTGGGAGTGTGGCAAAACACATGCTGCTCCTTAGGGTCACATGTGTCTCACCTGGGGCCCCTCAGGATTACCTGGGGTCTCCGGCAGTTTCCAGCCAGTGCTCGACCTCGACAAGAAACCAGGTTGTCCTTCACGGTCCTATAAAAGTCAAATGAATAAAGGTCACTCTGTGTTGAGGTGCGTGGGGATTGTATTCAAGTCAATGCTTCTGGAGCACATCTAAGAGGCAGGGACCCTATAAACAACACTCAGATGACAGGATCATTCAACATTTTCCTTAAGTATTCTGATTGCCCTAACAACCACTATTTCATGATTCTGAGATGATCTTTCATGGCAAGTTGAGTTTAATGACATCATTTTTACTTTATTTCTATAGGCACACAGCTTACTTTGAGTCCTGTGGTCTGGCAAGCATTTGATTGATGGCCTACAAATAAGCACACACACCCCCGCTGCCCCAGGGTTAGAACGTCCTCATTCTCTTTTTTTCTGAGGTCAAGTGACACATGACACAGGTTAAGGGTTTCTATGAAGGCCTTCCTGTCTGGGGAATAGTCAGTTTTGCCCCGAAATCTATCAGACCTTGCCCAAATACAATGATTCTTCTCAGCAAAATTAATTCCCTGGGTTAGAAGAGATTTTCAGAGTCACGTCATCTGAGAAAGGTAAGAAGATGTGAATGAAAGCTCATGGTTGCCCTCTGAAGACCTAGTCAATCATAGTCAAGATAGATTTCAAAATTTAGTGCTGTTGGGCTAGATTTTAGAATTTGGAAATTGTTGTTAATGTTCAATGTTCTTAATTCAACAATAAAAGGACTCTCTGAGTCATGCAGGAGCCAAACCCAAATAAATACACTTTGGTGCTGATATTAGAAAACATAAGATGTATCAACCATGCACAGGGCTCCTGTTGATGTCAGAGGGTATTCCAAGCATCTGAACGTGCAGCCGGTAGACAACCAGGAGGGAATAAGATACTCGCAAATGAAAATAAGGAATAGAGATCAAATAATATTTCAATCAAATCACATTTTGTACAAGAATATTTTGTGTGTATGTACATACATGTGTGTATACACAAATGTGTGTGTGTGTGTCTGTGTGTGTGTGCAGGCCAGAGGCTGACCTCCTGTGTCTTCCTTGGTTACTTCCCATCAGGTGCTATGAGACAAGGTTCCTTCCTTGAACCCAGGGCTTGAACCATTCAACTAGCATGTGGACAGTGAGCCCAGAGGTCTCATCTATCTCCCCAAAGAGATTATAAGCACATACCTCCATGCCCTGCTTTTCTTTTCTTTTTTTTTTTTTAACATGGGCTCTGGTGATCAAACCCAGGCCCTCATGCCTGGGTGAGTAAGTGCTTTGCCCACTGAGTATTTATTTATTTAAACTTCATTGAAGCTATATACTTTTAACAACTTGTAAAGTGACAGATTTTTATGTGCAATGCACACAATGACCCATTGATTATACCCAAGCGAATCAAAACCACCCATCTTTTCCCATAGTGTACATTCATTTTCATACTGAGAACATTTACAACATCTCTGGGGCAATTGCAGTGATGTAATCTCAGACCCATCTAATATCTGACAAACTTTTCTATATTCAAAAGTTTAGAAAACCAATATTCACCACCAAATTTGCAAATGTGTTTATTCTCAATGACAGTAGGCTTTAAGTTCTGTGAATAAAGCCTGTCCTTTTGGACTTAGGGAACACCAGCACCCCTAACTTCATGCTCCTCTTCTTGATGCACTGGCTTCTGGGTAACAAAAAGTATTTGAGGATCTGAATTTCACAATGCACATTGTTCTCTCTCTGAACCTGCGGGCCCAGAGTGACTGAGAGTAGAAAGCAATCTCCACGTTTTCATTGCACTTGGGGAGTCAGGTCTCATCCCGACCTTGGGTAATTGAATAGGTGTCTGTTGCGGAATTGCTCAGGAGCCCAGCCTAATTGGGACTCCGTGTATTTCCCCTGTCTATAAATTAATTTGGGTGAAACTAGACACGTTAAAGTGTTGCCAGCTGTAAGATTAGGCCCTGCTAACGACTCCTAGGCCAGGAGAAAGCGGAAAAGAACACACATTTCTGAGCTCTAAAGTGTGTTGTAAATTATAAATTCTCGATCCTGCAACTGTATGGGTAGGGAAGCTGAAGTAAGTGTGAGATATCCCAAATATAGATTTGTATACAATTGGTGTGAGGTAGTCCAAATATAGATATGTATACAATTGGTGTGAGATATCCTAAATATAGATTTGTATACATTTTTTTAAAAGATCAGAATATATGAAAGCAACAGAAATAATGATTAATCCAATAGTTATAAGTGACCACATATTAAATCTGGACCCTGGAATAGGCATTGATAAGAATGCCCAGCTTCTGCTTACAAGGCACTCACAGCCTCTGTGTGGGATGTCTACAGGACAAAGAGAAAAGAAATAAGACCATGTCACCTGGCAGGAAAGCACATGTCACATCAGAGCCTTTCTATTTTCTTTTTTCAAAAAGAGTACGTGCTTGCACAGACTTAAGAAGTAAACAACCCCAGCAGGAATTATAATGAGCATTAGGTTGTGTAGCCCGACGGCCCGATCTCCAGTCTACCTTTGACAGGCAGAGCCTGAGTTCTTGTGGTTGTCAGATACATAAAGCATGTGGCACATGAAGCTTCCCAACTTCACTGTTCTGTATTCTGTTTTGATGTTATGTGGCGTTTGAGGGCCCTCAGCTTATGCCCCCCTCTAAGTATCCTGAGAATACTTATTTACATACTTACATTAGTTTCTTTAAATAATTATAGGCTCACTGTAGGCTGTAGGGATAGTTTGAGTAGGTCCTACAAACTCTTTACTCTGTTTTTTGTCTTTCCCCATAAGTCACACCCTGGACGCTAACTATAAAATGTCTAAGCCAGGAATTCACATTGATACAAGGCCTGAGGAGTTGTACACCATTTGTGTGCATAAATTAGTGGACAGAATGACATAGAAATGTTCTACCTGCACCAAGATTTTCCCTTCTCAATCTTTATGTAATCTAAATTACGCAGTTCCACCTCTGCCATATCTACCTCTTTAGCCTCTCACTGTTCTGTAACTCTCTGCTTGGATGGATTTAGAGATAGGTACCAATAAATCATGCAGGATATGGCCTTTGGAAGTTGACCTTTTGTTCAACAAATGCTTTTGGGATTCCCCAGTGTTTTTGAGATAATCTTAGTAATTTACTCTTACTATTGCTGAATAATATCTCATAGTGTGGTTATACCAAATACCACATCTTTTAAACATATTTTAAGTTGGATCTAAATTTTAATCTTATTAATAAGGTCACACTGGTCATTTGTGTGTAAGATTTTATGTGAACGTATACTTTGATTTCTCTGTGGTAAATGTCCAGGAGTGACTTTGTTAGATTCTTCTGTAGTTACGTGTGGATGTTTATTTTTCTTCTAGTGCTTTTTCAGGCTATTCTTAGAAGCAGAGTCTGACCAATTCAGTTTCTCTGCATTCTCATTTGTATTGTTTTCTATTAATCTGAGCCACTCTGATAAGTGTGTGGTAGTTATCTAGTAGGCTTGATTTGCAGTTTCAAAAGATCCAGCAATGCCTGTTGGGCATCTTTTTATGCACTTACTGTTGCCTCAACGGTGAAGTGTCTCTTCAAGAGTTTTATTTCCATTCTAGCTTGGTTCTTTGTTTATTCCACTGTTGAGTTTTGACAAGACTTTCTTTATTCTTGATGCCAGTTTAATGGTAGTTATTTACGTGGCACTTGGTAGAAATAAAATGTATCATCTCCACTTACTTAGTATCTCAATACTCATCATAGAGTTGTTTTTATGATCTTCTTAACATGTCTACATAGACAACCATGAGTTCTGCATGCTGAAATATGTTTCTGTATTCCTATTTCATCATTTCTGGCTTGTTTTCCCAGATAGACTTCCCAGGGGTACAGTGAGAGTAGATATTCTTCCCTTGTTTAAACTTTTAGAATGTAAGCAATAAATTTCAATATTGGTCATGTTTGTGAGGATATTTATCAACCTCACACCGTTCTTGCCTGCATCTGTTTCTTTCTGAGGTTCTGTGAGCCAGTGATTGGTGTCCCCATGTGTTTGCTCCATGAGTTGTTATAATGGTGTCGTTTTCCTTTTCATGCAGTCAGTTGTGGATTTTAAGAGCTCCTCCTCAAACAGTGCAACATCAGACCTGTGTTGTATTGCTGTGATTTGGATGCACACCATGAAAAAATTCTGGAACTTTAGACTGGGAAGGCCTTGAGAACTCAGGGTTTAGTGGGCTGTTTGTGGGATCTTGGAAAATAAGAATGCTAAGAGCAATGCAGGCAATAAAAGTCCAGCTTGAGAAGCAAAGTCTCTATCAGGGCCACTCAGATGATCTTTTGAATTAGGATTCTGTGGTTCTGGTTAGCTGGCACAGGGAAATTAGCTGTGCTGCTTAAGAGGCCTGTACCATTGAAGTAACACCTTTCCTTCGGTGGGGCAACTGACATTAGCTAGCTGGGGCTGAAATGCATGTTGGGATTAAGAAGAGACCATCATCATTAAGGACAAGTCTTCTAGGAGTATTTTCTCAGACTCAGTACACAAGCTGTGGTCCAGAGTGGCCAAGGGTACATCTCAGACTGGTATAAAGAATCACCAAGGTAGTACTGGTTCCAAGGGGTCATGGCAGGCGTCACAAACTTTCACCTCATCCAAAAGTATGTTTATTGCTCTCTCTACTTCTTGATGGGTTAGCTAAGACCCCCAAATTCCTTTTTATCTATTTAACCACAATCAAAAAGAAAAAGTTGGAGGTTATGATTTAAGACACGAATACCTCCTACCAGACAACCCATCATCCATTCTGCTCACTGTGGGAATGGATGGGATGAATTCACACACATAGACACGTAGACTTATACACTTTCATGGGTGTATGTGAGCATTGTCTTGATTACTTTTCTATTGCCATGACAAAATGCTATGACCAAGGCAGCTTATAAAAGAGAGCAAGCACTTAATTTGAGGATCCTGGTCCCAGAGGGTTAGAGACCATGGTTATCACAGTGTGGAGCATGATAGTAAACAGACAATGGACTACAGCAGTAGGTAAGTGCCCACATACTGATCTGTGAGACACACACACACACACAGAGAGAGAGAGAGAGAGAGAGAGAGAGAGAGAGAGAGAGAGAGAGAGAGAGGAGGTGAGAGAAACAAAGAGTCAGACAGAGACAGAGATACACAGAGACTGAGGATGGTGTGGGTTTTAGAAACCTTAAAAACCCACCCCCTCTGTAACATAGATCATTTAATAAGGCCACATCTCCTAATCCTTTCCAAATATGACCCTGTAAAGGACATTCTTATTCGAACTAGCATATTCTACTTCCTGGCCCCCATAGGCTCATGGCTCTCTCATAATGCAAAATGCATTTATTCCAACTTCAAACGCTCCCATGGTCTTTCACACTCTTAACACAGTTGAAAAGCCCAAAGTCTCTTCTGGGACTCAAGGCAATTTCTCAATTATAACCCCCATGGGAAAAAAATCACATGCCTCCCACACACAATAGCACAGACTAAGCATTACCATCCCCAAAGGAAGGGATGGGAGCATAGTGAGAAAATACCGGGTTGAAACAAGACTGAAGCAGTCAAACTTTAAATACTGTAGTTCTGTGCCTAATGTCAAAGGACTCTGTCCTTCTAGCTCTGCCAACTATAACACAGTTCCCTCTCTTGGACTGGTTCCACTCCCTGTATTCATTGCTCCCTGGCAGTCATCCCACAGTTCTGGCACCTCTAGCATCATGGGGTCTTCGAGCAATGGCCTCTCAGGGCCTCCCCTATCACATGCCTGGCCACAGTGGCTTTCTTAAGCATGAAAGAAGAGTCCATGACTACTTTATTCCTTTATCCTTATAACTGTAAAGCCAGAATTATGTCCAACGCTGTCAAGTTCAGGTGCCCACTTGGGAAGGAGTCCAGCTCCCACCTTGAATTACGTTTACATATTAGGCCTCTTTTTTTTTCCTCACAAATTTCATGGTTGTCTGAGTGTGGTCTTGTCTTGGTGGCATCACACCCTTTATTCTATTGCTCATTAGGCCTCTCCTTATCTCAGTCAGCATAATTTCCTAGTACCCCTTTCTTTCTTAAACTTATATATATTTTTTTTAATATTTCTTTTTGCCTCAGTCACTCTTTGTTTCTGTAGGGCTTCAAAAAGTTGGTTATTAGTACTCATGAGACAAAGTTAATATTGGAGGGTCTTGAAATCTCTTCTGCCAACAAAGTTAGTTCAAAACCTTTCAATTTTACCTCAGGTTGATTCATGGGACATGGGCAAAATGGCAGCCATAGTTTTTAGCCAGTTGCTACTATCGTTCCCCTTGAGAAGAAGCTCTGCTGTCTTCCAAGTTCCTACTAAGATGGCCTGACAACAACGTTATTAATGCAACAGTATAGAAAGAAGATTGTGAGGACCCTGGGCTCCTGCCATGGTAATTTTCAAGACAAGACAAGAATGATGAGTCTAAGGCCTACCTGAGGTCAATATGAAAAGCCTCATCTTTGGAAAAAAACCATCACATCATCTCCTAGTCCTTATTTCCATGGGAGGCAGGGTGTCAGGAGTCCCAGGAATGACCCACTTGTGATATTAGCAGCTACTGCACAGCTGGACCATCTAGACTATCCACGTACAAGGAGCCCCAGGAACCTCCAATTCTTGAGACCTGACAGTCACCCATTCTCACAAAGGATACATCTTTCATGGCTCTCAGAGGCCAAGCTCCAGCAGTCTCCCACACTCCTCTAAATGTCACCATGGCAGGTCTGTCATAGCAATAGCCCATTTCCTGGTGACAACTTCTGTCCTAGTTACTTTTCTATTGCCAGGACAAAACACAGTGACTAAGGCATGAAAGCATTTCATTCTGGGCTCACTGTTCCAGATGGTTAGTGTCCATGGCCATCATAGTAGAAAGCACAGCATCAGGTGGACAGGCATGGTGTCATAGCAATAACTGAGGTCTCATATACCGATCCCTAAGCATAAGTCAAAGAGGTGGGAAGGGAGGTGGAGAGATTGCAAAGCCACACCTCCTAATCCTTCCCAAATAGTTGAACCAACTGGGGACAAAATTTTCAAATATAGGAGTCTATGGAGGCTATTACTCAAACCACCACAGGAAGTATGCATACCTGTATGAGTATACAAGTACCTACACACAAAGAGAAACACCCAAAACTAAATTAAATATATAGTGGCTGAGCCCTAAGCTTAAGTTCTTACTTCTAGCAGGGACAGCAGAGTGGCAGCCACCCATGACAGCCCAGACATGTACTTGCTAACCACTGTAAGCCTCTGTCCCCTTCCCAGCTGCTTCTGCAAATGCATATGAATAATCATTCTCCTGCACCCAAGCTGAGTGGGAGCCACTCTATCTGGAGTCTGGCCAGCTGCTAATGGATACTCACTCATGAGCACAGCTGCCCCTGACCCCAGCCCTCAGTGTGGCCTGCAGCTCCATGCAGTGTTACACATGTCTCCCTTGGGGATGCCTAGAGGTTAATGGCTTTCCTCATGAGAGACAAGTAGTTTGTTGTTGGGAAACAGGAAACACACCAATGTTGTAACTGGTCCAGGTTTTCTTAGACGTTCAGTAATTACCGAGCACCTACCATGTGCAAAACAATTGTAGGGTCAGAGAGGGGGGATGTACAAGAATTATTGTGGAGATTCCAGATGCCAGAGCAATCAGGACAGACAGACAATAATGATCATAAATACAATACAGAAGCTTTGTGTCACAAACAAGAGCAAATGGGCCTCAAGTTAGGAGAGGTCAGAGCAGGACCAGGCTGTAGATTCCATCACAGAACTGAGCTTGGAACGCCCTCGCTGTGCCTGCTCCTTTCTCTGCTAGAGAGCAAAGGCCAAGGCAGTTTTTCACCACTCTGTTTCATACTATTGTTTGTGGGTGCCCTGCTTTTCTATGACTTCACTTGCAAACTAGACACTGCTCTTCAAAAGACTAATGTAAAGACAAACGTACCCACACAAGTTTAAGAAAAAAAAATTCTTCTATTCAGAACAGAGACACAGGGAATTGAAACTGTGGGTGCTGGATAAAAGTATTTGAAATTTTCTACTGGGAAAGATGTATTCTTTGTGAGAATGAGTGACTGTCAGGTCTCAAGAATCGGAGGTTCACAGGGCTCCTTGTACATGGATAGTCTAGATGGTCTGAGCTGCTAAGTAGCTGCTAATCTCACAAATGGGTCATCCCTGGGACGCCTGACACCCTGCTTCCCATTGGAGATAAAGACTAGGAGATGGAGTGGTGATATCTTTCCAAAGATGAGGTTGATTCATATTGACCTCAGGTAAGTATTAGATGCAAGTTATTCTTGATAATTTCCAAGGTAGGAGCCCAGGGTCCTCACAATCTTCTTTCCATATGGTTGTACTACTTACTTTATTGTTGTTTTTGTTGTTGCCATGACAAATACCCTACAGGAAGCAATTTAGGAAAGGAAGGTTTGATTCTGATTCAAGATTTAGGGGCATAGTCCATCATGACAGGAAGGTGTGATGGTAACCTCAGCTCCAGCTGTGTCACCAATGAGAAGAGGCAGCTGGTCCCTCTGCCCACCATCAGGAGGCCCAGAGGGATGCATGTGGGGACGGTGCTGCTCACACCCAGTGTGGGTCTTCCTTTCTGGATATTACAGTTAAGCCTTTCTGGAAATGCTTACATTTAACCCTACAGTTAAACTCAAAGCTATTTCTCCCGGGTGATCCTAAATCCACTCAAGTTGGCAATGAAGACGAGCCACCCCACTCCTTGCTTTCATCTTCGTGTTTCCTTATTTTCAATCACCATCTGTGTTTTTAGACATGAACCCCTGGTATACCATAAATATGGCAGGCTCAATTAAATATGGTCTCAAATTCCTTTAGACTACACTATCTTTCCTTTTGCTGTGTACAAAGTATGATTGTCCCCTTCCTTACAAAACAAATACTAATGCCTGGCATGTTCCATAAAGCACTGGCTGGCTGCTAGTGACTTCCCAATACATTAGTGAAATTAAAAATCAACTAGTACTAAATACCTAGAGTTGTTTAGTGAATGGGAGCAGAGCAAATGTAAAACAAAACAAAACAAAACAAAACCCGCAGGTGGTGTGCAACTTAGAAGAACAAGAATTTACAAGTGCTACATTTTATTGAGTAACTTTTTAATGATATTTAAATACCTTTATTTATGTTCTTGCCTCAAGACCAAAAGCAGCTTTAGTGAGGCGATACTTCAACTTGGAAATACCAGTATACAAACTGTGGGCTTCTAGATACAACGGCCAGCAGCTCTGACTTGAGCAACCGAGAAGGGTTCATAGCCCTCTCAGTACCAACTCCTGTCTTGCCTGCAGTATGCCTGCCAGTTTGGAATGACTGCAATACAGAAAGCAAAGCTACACCCCAGGGATATCAATGTCAAATAGGCTGCAGACAAATATGACAGAGTAAAATTGTACCTATGTCAGATGCAGGACTTCAGACACAAGTGACCGAGTTTGTGAGACTGGTCTTTAAGTAAAGGTGATCAGACCGTCATTGGAAAGTTCCGACCATGGTGGAGAAGACTGAAGTGTGTGTATATAGCCTGGCACAACATGGAAGTGCTACGTTAACTGTGAAATAAAGTTTGCTTGCTCTTAATAATGGCTTTGGAAGAACTCAGGGCCAGTGTCCATCCAATAACAGCTCTGATCATGCCCCTCACACTCTTCAGATAAGTAGGGGCTTACTCTCCTCGACAGGCACATTTTCACTCTTTCTAGACACATTGGATCTCTCGCTCTCTCTCTCTCTCTTTTTTGTCTGTTTTCTCCATTGGTCTCTTATAAGAGAAACATCAAAAACAATGAGAGTGAATATGTCAGGTGGCTGTATCTGCTTTTTGTCCACTGTTTTGAGGAACTTAAACATCAGCCTTTAACTCTTTTCTTCTTTAATTATAAGAATTTGCCAGATTTATAATTATCCAAGTGTTAGCATAAAACCCCCCACTGAGCAATGTTTGCTAACACTCATTTTGTGTGAGTATTAGGTGTTAATATGAAGACACTAACATGTTCCCTGCTTCACCTATTAGCTTACCCTTCTCAGCTTTGACTGCCAGCCCGACACATCTAGAGCTACCTGAAGAGGGAATTTTACTTGACACACTGCCTGACTTGTGGGTGTGTCTGTGGGTGAATGTCTTGGCTGTAAAATGATGTAGGAAGGCCGAGCCCATAGTGGGAGATGCCATCCCTAGGCAGGTTGTTCTAGACTGTCTTAGAAAGCTAGCTAAGCATGAGATTGTGAGCAAGCCAAGTAGTAGTAAGTGAGTAATCCACGTTCCTCCATAGTTTCTGCTTCAGATTCTTCCTTGTGTCCCTGTTTTGACCTCCTCCAACTACAGACAATCTCTTGGATGTCACAGTAAACCAAATAAACCCTTTCACTTCCTAGGCTTCTTTTCTCAGATCCTTATTAGAAAACCAGCAAGAAGATTAGAGTAATTGTCTAGTGATGAATAGCATCGAGTGAATAAATGGATGTGTGAGGTTCCACTGTTCTACAGTTACAAAGAGGAGTGTGTAGAAAAAGGTTATATTCCCATGCTGACTCAGCAGTAAATACTTTCCAACTCAAACACTAATATATGCTACAACAGACCTATCAATGGCAACACAACATGTTAACTGAAGCTACACAAATACGTCTAGATATGAATAAGCTTTCATAAATACAGATTCCTTGAGGCTGGAGAGATGGCCCAATAGTTAAGGGCACTGGGTGCTTATCTTGAAGACCTGGGTTCAGTTTTCAAAACTTGCATAGTGGCTTACAACCATCTGTAACTCTTGTTCCAGGGTATCCAGTACCTTCTTCTGACCTTCACAGGCATGAGTGCACATGGTTCATAAACACACATACAGGCAAAATAGTCATAGAAATAAAAATTAAATTAAAAAAAAATAGATCCTTTCCCACAGAACTCTCCTCCTAGGAATTCACATTACAAATAACTAGAAGTATTTAAACAGCAAATAAAACACTTAATTAAATAAAACTGGGAGTCATCAGAGGGATTTCATCATAAAAACTCCAGTCTGGCAGGTGAGTTAGGTTCAACTCCTCAGCACCAAAAATCATGTAAAAAAGAAACAAGCCCTGAAAGAACAAATCCCCCTAAACAACCTCTCTGAACAGTGAAAGGAACAGAGGCAGAATACAACAGCCAGGAGTCAACGTTTGCCTTGGTGGTAAGAGACTCATGCTTCTCCTTCCAACTGGAAAGCATGCCCGGGAGTGTGTACCATAACTGAACATGCTCCAGAGTATGCCCACCCCTACTGGGTCTTCCTGAAAGGGTAAATGTAGATACCCCAGAACAATGTTCTTCTTCAGCTCTGCTATTGAAATGATTCCCTGTGCCATCCTTACCTAATGCTTAAATCTTTTCCCACCCTTTGTTTTCCAGTCTTCCTTTTGGTTCTGATCCACTAAGATGCATCCAGTTATCCATCAAACCCTCGCTACTTAGTCAGATCCCGAAGACTTCACCTCACAGTACTTCTTATTGGCAGTTAGAGTTTCAGTGTATAAATCAGGGGGTTCCAAACAGGAAGCCCTACTCACACCTCCTCTAATTCAATTAAACTGTGACTGTGTTGATGAAGCATTTGCATCAGATCCTGTGTTTTTTAAGGACTCACCAGGAAAGTCTTACCACATTCCTGATGCTTCTTGTGTCTTGGGGTCTCTTTTACTTCCACCCAAACTGTCTTATATCATGTGTCTCCTGAACACTGTGCCTGGATGATCTAATATTCTGTAACTGTTCACTGATGCTGAAAAAATATTTCACCCACAATACTGGTTTATTGTCAAAGGTACAACTGAGAAATAACTGATGAGAGAGATATGTACAATGAATTTAAGCACACAGGGAAGGCACTCCCATCCCCCCTTTTGGCATGCTACCTGCCAGAGTCTTGATTGTCTCACCAAGTCCAAGTCCTCTGAGATCTAACTATCTCCAAGGCCCTTTGGGGTAAGCATAATTAATTCAATAATTGTTTCTGGTAGTTTGTTCCATCTTTTACCTCCATCCTCTTCCCAGGGGCAACTGGTGGTGCTAAGAATTCCCTGCTTCTAAGAGTTATTAGGACTTTCTTGATACTATTGCTACCATGACACTAGGGATCCCAGCCACCAGTTGTCTCATTACAATGTGAAGAGTCCTTGTCATCCTGGCCTTTACAGGCTCAGTTGTTGTAAGACAGAAACATAGGACAAAGAGAAAATATAATAACAAATAGTACTTACAGTACACAGAAATATATAACAGTTTTTGAGCTTCCTCCCAGGAGCTAGGGAGGAAGATTCAAGGGAATATTTATTATGACACTGCAATATACAGGCAGTCTGACAATATATATGTGTGGCTTAGAAGCTGAGGGTTAAACAATCCATTTGTGAGAAGCACAGTAAGCATAGATGGAATTACCCAACACAGCATGTTCAACACAACCCTTCCGCTCAAATTCAACATGATTCCCATCAAAATCCCAGAAAGAAAATTTGTACATATATGACAGGAATGTTTTAAAATTTTTCAGGAATTAGAAAAGCTAAATAAAATTTAAAAGAGGGTTGAGGAGGTAGCTAAGTAAGACACTTGCCACACAAATGTGAGAACCTGAGTTCAAATCCCTAGTACCAGGTAAGGCCACGGGAGGTAGTATTCGTCAGTAGAGTCGGAGCTCCAGTGGTCCAACGGGACACAGAGACAAGAAATCCTACAAAAGTGAGCATGGTGGGAATCCTGATGTTCACTGAAGCAAATAGAGATTTCTGTCCCAACACAAGGCAGGAGGAGATGGGGATACCTGAGATCTGACTTTTCTATGTGCACCATGGCACATACTCTCATGGTCTCTCCTGTGTATCATATACTTGCAGAGGTAAAACATAGAGGAAGGTAAGACAATCACCATACCAATCCCTAGATTTATTGCAATCACATCATTATATACTTGCAGAGGTAAAACATAGAGGAAGGTAAGACAATCACCATACCAATCCCTAGATTTATTGCAATCACATCATTAAGACTCTATTGTTAAGGGGCTGGAGAGGTGTCTCAGTGGTCAAGACTACTTGTTGCCCTTGCGGAGGAGCCAGATCATTTCCACATGGTAGTTTACAACCACCTGTATGTCAGTTTTCAGGGAATTCAATACCCTTTTCTGACTCCCATGGGCTCCAGGCATGCACATGGTACACACATACATGCATGCAACATTCTCATACATATAAAATAAAGCTAAATCAAAAACTTTAAAGCATCTGTAGTTTAAGATGTGCACTTAAGAGTGATGATAAATGCATACACTGAAAAGACAAGCAATGATGGCGAGTTACTCGTTGGGTAAATTCATGTCCTTGACGTAGGAACCTGTCTTGACTAGAACAAAATCCTTAGACGGACTGAAGTAAAGGGGTTTACAGTTGATGTGCTAGCTCTAATACAGCAGAAAAGAACCCTCACTGTGCAGAGCCCTCTCCTGTTCTCATTGGTCACTCACAGACTAAGGGCAGGGATGCTCACTCAAGCCAACACAGCTAAGGAAGTCTCCAGGTTATCTAGCAGATGCAATCACAACCTTCATAGCACTGCATCTTCATATTTAAAATTTGATCCTGTATATCTGGTAGCTGTGGAATAAATTATCTTCAAATTTGCCTTTTTGACAACCAGACCATCTCTACATAGCTGAGGTGTTTGAACGTCTGGTGGGCCATCTTCTCCAAAGAAGCCGGCACAGCTAGTTGATAGAGCAGACGATATGCAATGGACCTAAAAACCAAAGTCAATCTGTTTGACACCAAATCAGCAGAGCCTTTGTGGTGACAGATGAATACAGCTCCCCATGGTATGTGTGCTAGCTTTCTCTTTAATCTCTCCTTTCACACCAACAGCTACTGCAGAACCTTGAATTTTGTTTCCAGCTTAACCAAATTAGCATAGGCTCTTGCCCAGTTAGAGTGTAATGCCTAGCACAGCCTCCAGTCACAGTGTAACCCTCACCACAGACTCCAGTCACAGTGTAGTGCTCACCACAGCTTCCAGTCACAGTGTAATCCTCACCACAGCCTCCAGTCAAGTGTAGTGCTCACCACAACCTCCAATCACAGTGCACTGCTCACCACAGCCTCCAGTCACAGTGTAGTGTTCACCACAGCCTCCAGTCACAGGGTAACCCTCACCACAGTCTCCAGACACAGTGTAACACTCACCACAGTCTCCAGACACAGTGTAACACTCACCACAGCCTCCAGTCACAGTGTAGTGCTCACCACAGCCTCCAGTCACAGTGTAGTGCTCACCACAGCCTCCAGTCAGAGTGTAGTGCTCACCACAGCCTCCAGTCAGAGTATAGTACTCACCACAGCCTCCAGTCACAGTGTAGTGCTTAGCATAGCCTCCAGTCACAGTGTAGAGCTCACCACAGCCTCCAGTCAGAGTGTAGTGCTCACCACAGCCTCCAGTCATGGGGTAATGCTCACCACACTTTCCCTGTTGGTGCTGCACACCTCCATTCCCTTTATTCACTCCAATGGTCAGTGTGCTTACAGAAACCCAATGCACTCACCTAAATTCTATACTTCTATTATTTTAAAAGCCAAATAAATTGATTTAAAAAAGTAAATGTACGACGCGCACACACACACATATATGTATGTGTGTGGTATGTGTATGTATATGTGTATATGTATACTCAATCACACATACACACACACACACACATAAATCCCAAAGAAAAATTCTCATAAAATACCTCAAAGAAAAATTATTATAATATTCTCTCTCTCTCTCTTTCTCTCTCTCTCTCTCCTCTCGCAGGTTTTTCTTCCTTATTCTCTGCATAGACTCATTTGGCTCAAGCATTTTTTTGTCCCCTTCCCTACACAAAAGTTCCAGTTGAGCGAGGTATGCTTCCTGACATTCTGTGTACATCCCACTCGCTTTGGGAATCCCAAATGTTCATGAAAAGCACTGCTGATTGTTTTGTCCCAGGCACTTGTTGGAGGCCACGTCCATCTGAGCACTGGCATTGTTGAGTATCTAGGTCAACAGAACCAGACAGAGGAAGAAAAGCCATCATTCACGTCAGTTATGGAGAGTAAGAGCAGGGGTGGGCAAGGAGGCTCCTCAGCAAGTCCAGAAGCATGGCATCGGAATGGGAGTGGGCAGCCCTCTTGGCAAGAAGCATCATGTGCCAAGTCTGTGACTATACAGCACCTAAGGGGCCAGGCTACTGAGAGCATGGTGACTGCAGTGGTCAGGTGGCAGCACTGGGGACCTTGGATGCTGTCGTCCTCTGTACAGAAGTGGACCATCCACATGAGATGAGTCCTACTTGATGGCCTGTCAGGCTGACCAGGCTTCTGTGCTAAATGGGTGGCAGGGAGGCCGTCAGAGAGGAGGGACCACATGTGGGAGGTTATTGGACGGGTCCAGGTGAGATATGGCATGGCAATCTAATGGGAAAACAATCTAATGGGTAATTACAATTGTCAAGAGGGTTCCTAGGAACAAGTGTCGGATGCTATAAGACCTTATATCAGGCTGATCTAAATTACATTGGAGATTAAGAAAAGACTTTCCTGCAGAAGTGATGTTTAATCTGAGACCTGAATAATGAGCCAAAATTAGCTAGGCAAAGAGAGAAACAGCCATGGAGCAGACTGGAGCAATGAGTGGGCTTTTAAAAAGTGAAGAAATGCCTGTGTGTGGATTTTAAAATAAAGGGGAAGGTAGTCTGCCTCACTGCAGAGGTCAGAGACTGTGGCGTACAGACATCTTTTGACACACGAGGGCAGCTAGGCATTAGTGTGGGGGAATGGGAAATCCAGAGATGTTTTAGCCAGGTGATGAGAGTTAACCCTGCACATGGAACCAGTATTAGAGAAGCAGGCAGAGATTGGGGGAAAGACAGACAGTACCCGAGGTGTTCCCCAAGCAACTCAAGGGAGTGTGGTACATGGTACTAAGTCTGTGGTGGGGGACTGGACATCAGAGGCGGAACTCAGGGGCAGGATCAAGAGTCCATAAGAATACAGTGGGGGAAAAGACTTTAAAAACTGATTCCAGGAGTTAGGGAGAAGACATAATGGCTAAGTTTTTTTTTTTTTTTGAACAATCAAGAGGGCCAGAATTCATATCCCAAGAATACATATAAACGTGGAGATAGAATTCCGATAGAAAGATGAATGTAAGTCACAGTAGTGAGCTTCTAGTTTGATTGATAGACCATGCCTGTCAATCAAACCGAATAAAGAATAAGCTGAAAGATGGTTAATGAAATACTTCCAACATCAACCTAAGACTTCTACACATATACAGGAACCCCTGCAATGCATACAGGAATACACACACACACACACACACACACACACACACACACACATACACACAAAAGAAGAAAATAAAAAGGTTTGTTTGCAATTTTCTAAGTGTACAATTTGTTACAAAAGGGAATCACACAGTAGGAGGCAGTAAACGGAAGTTAGCAGATCCCTTATGTTTTAAAGATAACGCATTAGTCTTGAGATGCTGCATGCTCAGGACCATGTCTAGAAACAGAGCATGGCTTCTGGTGTCCCTAAAATCCCTATGGTTTTGCTTTTTGCTCCTTTCTCCCGTGACCTCTAAGGGCCATATGTAATTTCTTTCTGGAACATTTATTCTTTGGGGTTTTACCATAAGTATAAAAACAGTCCAATACTATGAATCATTGCGTGGTTCTCTTAGCTTTGCTAGAGCTAGAGTGGAGTTCCTCCTGCATCACCTCTTTTTGTTCAGTGTTCTGCATATTTTGACTCACGTTGGTGTGTGACATCCAGCCATCCTTGAGTGGCACACCCAGAACTGAGTTGTGGGGGCTTCCACTTTACCCATCCCATACTGTTGAATGCTGTGTTTGCAGATGTTTGTGATCATGAGGAAGGAACCTGGGCTTGTTTGGTTGTGTACACCTAGCATTTGGGAATATGAGGCAGGAGGGAATATGGTATAAAATATCTCAAACTTTATACCAGCTTGGGCTACACCGTGAGAGCCTGTCTCAGGACAACCATAACAACAACAGACAATGCCAATCTGATAAGGCATCATGTCAGACATTGCCTATAGCTCTTCTGACCCTGAAGGACAGCCTAACTCAAACACAACAGAAGATAGGAATCATTTCTGCAAAGTGTCTACTGGCAATTGATGATCCTGTCTTTGGTGCATGGCTCTTGTATTTAGATACATTAATTTGGGGAAGTATGACATATAGCTTCAAATTTTCCCACTTATTGGTTACAAAGGTTATTGAGGAATTTTCATAAGCTTAATGGCCACGGGTTTATCTTTCCACAAATTGCTTATTTGAATTTTTGCCTATCTGTCAACCCAGTTTTTTAAAAAGACCTTTCTTTGATCTATATGAATTCTGTATAAATTCCAGAATCTGACCATTCATCTCTCCTACGCATAATAAATAACACCTTCCCACAGTCTCCAGCTTGCCTTTGCTCATTCTCCTAATGGTGTCTTCTGTTTGTCAGACATCTTTCCATCTATGTGGTGAATTTATCATTCTTTTCCCTGGTAATTTTCATTTGAGTCACCTTGATGGATAGATCTTCCCTCTCCAGTTACTGGTGAGGTGCTTGTCTGGAAGGTTGGGGGCGTATCTTTCACGACTGACCTCCTACCTTACCTTGAGTTGACGTCTGCTCTGAGTCAGTGGGATGATGACAGTGGTGATGATGATAATGGTTGTTGTTGTTGTTACTACTACTAACTACTACTACTCCACAGTGTAAGAGTTGGAAGATGGAGAGGAGAGCTGTTCTCTTCTAGACCAGTGGTTCTCAACCTTCATAATATTGTGACCCTTTAACATAATTTCTCATGTTGTGGTGACCCCCAACATTAAAACTATTATTGTTGTTACTTCATAACTACAATTTTGCTACTGTTACGATTCATAATGTAAATATCTGTGTTTTCTGATGATCTTGGGTGACCCCTGTGAAAGGTTTGTTCAATGACCCCAAGAGATCACGACCCTCAGGTTGAGAACCACGGTTGTCTATACACTGTGGAACTCACAGTAACTATGGTAATCTGCACAAGATCAAAACAATAAGATCAGTCAGCATCCCAGTAAGTAGCACTAACTGAATTCAGAAGGACAGTAATAGCAATAAATGACAGCGATGATGATGGTGGTGATGATGATGATGGTGTGGATGAGGATCCTGGTGATGATTGTGATGATGGTGATGATGACGACAATGAGGATGATGTAATGATGATGGTGGTAATGTAATGATGATGATGTAATGATGATGAAGATGATGTGATGATGGTGATGATGATGACAATGAGGATGATGTAATGATGATGGTGGTGATGTAATGATGATGATGTATTGATGACGATGATGAAGATGATGTGATGATGGTGATGATGATGACAATGAGGATGATGTAATGATGATGGTGGTGATGTAATGATGATGATGGTGGGGATGATGATGATGATAGAAGGAGGGAAAGGAATTGCTAAGGGATGTCCTAGGGAGCTGGTGGCATTGAGAGAGGATAAGATGAAGACATACTGTGTACATGTAGAAAATCATCTAAGATTAGATAAGCATATTAAAATTTATTAATATTGTGTGCATGCATGTATGTATGTCTATGATTTGTGGGGTGAATTCATGCATGTCACAGCATTTGTGTGGAGGCCAAAGGACAACTTGGTAGAGTACGTCTTCTTCTTCCATCTTTCTGTGGATTCTAACAATCAAACTCTGGTCACAATGTTTATGCTGGAAGCACCTTTACCCAGGGAGTGATCTCACCAGCTCTGTGAATGCATAATTTTAAAATCGCCTTGCTGAGTTTCAGTGCCTCACATTTGGGACTTTGATTCAAATTGTATTAATTATATAAATGAACGTGAGAACACACAGTTCTTTATGATAGTGATGTTCCCTACAGTAAACCTTTCATTTATTCCATTTTACAAAACTTTTTCTTTGCAAATGGTTGTGTGCTGTATGTCATTGTCTACTGTATATCATGCCTTAAGATACCATGGTATTCTCAATCACTTTAAATGGTAATTATATTTGCTTATTTGTATGATTGACAATTGAATAATAATGTTATTTGTCTTCCATCTCTGAGACACCACCTTAAGTGACTTTGGACAGTGTGTTTGTTTTGTAAGGTTAAGTAACCATTAGTCAATTTCTCTTCTTCTCAGTTCTTATGGTTTATTTATTTTATCTTATGTGTTAGAAAAAATATAAAAACTCTGGATAAAAGCCTGGAGGGTGGGCATCACTTTGTTTTCTCTGAGTTTTTCATTGATTATAAACTTTTTAAAAAATATATCAATCATGGAATTTTTAATATTTCCAGATCAGTAGCTTCTAAAAACAGGATATAATTGTCACTGAACTTTTCTGCTATTTCTGAAATTACTATTTCAAAATTACTTTAAGATTTTTCTGCTAAAATTCCTGGGTATTTGATGAATGTGATTACTATATTTTCTCATTAATAAAATTAATGAGAAAATTTTGATTTTGCTATTTCTGTTTGCTGACTATCTAGCCTACAAATTAGAAATCTTGTCTTTTGAGGAGGTGGAGATTTTATAATTTCTCCAGTATGTTGATTAACTTTTAGGTGTATTCTGTGTCACTCCTATTGATTTTTCATTGCATTGCAAACTTAGCTCATAAAAATGTATGTGGGAGTGAGCCCACATTTTCCATTCCCAGGAAGGTTGTAAGCTTGGACTCTGTGATAGACTGATAAGACTGACTTAAAGCCTTGATAAAACTGAACTATAGAGTTGTCTCAGTCAAGACTATCTTGGCAGACAGCATTTACATCATCAGTTCGGCTTCGTTTATTATTTATACTACTTTCTAAACTAGTAAATTTATTTTCTCTTGATGTTGTTTCTGCAAGATTATATATATACACATACACTAATTGTAATGTGAAAACATGTACTTATTTGGAGCTGAACTGTGCATTCATGTACTGTGTCCACGTGTGTATAAAATGAACACACATGTCTGTGTACAGGCGTGCACGTATACATGTGAAGACCCAACGTTGATGTTGATGTTGAGTGTCTTCTTTGCTCTCTACTTTACTGATTGATGCATCATCCTTGGTGGCTCCATTCTCTAAAGTCTGTGGAGACTCACTGAGCAGTCTGGATGCTGATGAATTCTCACAAGGATCTCAAACACAGTGGGGCTCACATGGATGAGGAGACTCTCAGAAGACAGTTCTATTGGCTCTGTCATCCCAGGCTGATACCACTGCTTTCTCCCACTGTTTCAGTTTTAACAAGTGAAAAACCATCTTTCTTGGTCACATGCTCCCTGGAAATGCCCTTCTTTGTGATTTTACTAACTCTATGCCATGGCTTGATACTTTCTAAGATAGTCTCCAAAGATTCCTGTGCTGTGAGCTTGGTTATCTATGTGGTGAGTGTAAGGGGCAGGAAACCCTTAAGAAGCAGTGAGCCCCTGGTATGAAGAAGCAGAGTCATGGGGACAACATTCATGGGCTGTTGTTTCCCAAGTCCTCTTTTCAATACATTCCATCCACAAATCAATGTGGCTTCCAAGGATCCATGCCTGAGGAATCACCCTAGCTCTTCCCTAGGCTCAGGATTTTTCTACACAAGTCCCTATGGGAAACTTCAGTTCCCAGGTCACTTAGTTCCTGTGGTGGTTTGAATAACAATGGCCCCACAGGTTCATAGATTTTAATGCTTAGTCACCAAGGAGTGGAACTCTTTGATAGGATTAGAAGGAATAGGATGTATGGTCTTGTTGGAGAGGTGTGTCACTGTAGGGGGTGGGGTGAGCTTTACCTACAGATCAGGGAGGTAAAGCTCTCTTAGCTTCTTCTTCAGTGCCATGGATGTAGGACTAACCTCAGAAACTGTAAGCCAGCCGTAATCAAATGCTTTCTTTAGGAAGAGTTGCCTTTTGAGGCCAGCCTGGTCTACAGAGTGAGTTCCAGGACAGCCAGGGCTACACAGAGAAACCCTGTCTCAAAAAACAAAAACAAACAAAAAACAACAACAACAACAACAACAACAAAAGGAGTAGTTGCCTTGATTATAGTGTCTCTTCACAGCAATGTGACAGTCCTTGACATTTTTCTTTTGTGTTGTCTCTGGCCTTGAAATTTGCATTAGGCAAGTACTTAATTCTTAAATCTACACACCAATTTAGGTATTGGTTCTTTTTCTTTTAAACCCTTTCAATTACATGCAAGTATTTAGGTCAGGTCTAGGTTGAAAAACCAACAATACAATAGATATAAACAATCAAGGACCAAGCAAGGCAATATACAAAGTCCTGTGATCACCCCCATGATCACTCTTGCTGTTTCTGAGGGCTCATCAGGATGACAAAAATATCTGACCCTACTTCCCTGTCCTATCCCACAGTCATATTCATGCCCTGGATGTCATCAATTTAGGTATTCTTAAATGTAAAACTGACCATAATGTTGAAAACTTGGGTTCTCTACGCAGTCAACCATGCTGCTGACAAACACTGCAATGCTTGCTATTTTTCTAATCTCAGGAGATGCAAATAAAAGTGTGGAACTGCTCCCTGCTCAGATCAGTGTGTGCCAGAAGGCTCTGGATAGTGCTTATGAGGTTTGTTTGAATCAAACCATGACTGGCCAACTTTTATGAATGACAGCCTGGGCTTCTGAGAATTGCTTAGTACCACCAAAGGCATTACAATGTATGAAGGTGAAGCTAGCAGAAAGGACATCAGAAGAGGAACAAAGGCAGAGCTTAGTGCCATAAATCTGAATGGATGGAGCCCTTGGTTACTAGGGTGAATGCTATTGAGTGGGAGGCTGTGAGGGTTCAAGATTGTCCACTGTGTTCAGAGACATGAATGTCATCCAACATCAACCATATCGTTGCAAGTAGACTCTGGCAGAAGCCCTTTCTTGTCAATTGCAGTGACTCTGTTAGGTGCCTACCCATCTCTATGGAAACCGGCCCAGTCCAGAGAAGTTTATTGTGGATTACAAAAAAAGTTTGTGGCGAGAGTCAAGAAAATATGATGGAGATGGTAGAGTCATTTGGACCACAAGCTCAAACGGTCACAATGAGGGGTATAATTCATGTTGGGGGACACATACTATTCAGTTCCCCTGGGGCTCGACATCATCAAGAGAAAAACATTATGAAAACACTAAGGCCTTAAGGTATGTAAGCTGAGGCTATGGGACTGACCATCAAGAAGAAGCAAAGCTTCCTGAGTCAGGCACGTGGTGAGAAAGATGGACTTGTACACTCCATAGGAAGGGTACAGGGAAAGGATGGTATCACAAGAAAGCTGGACACACTTCTGGTTCACAAAGTGCTGACATGGCTTTTCTTCACAGCACTGTTCCTCTGGAGTGCATCCACAGAAGGATCCTCTGTAGTGGGTCCTGAATCAACATACACTGCCAGCTAGGGCTCCAGCCACAAGGCATACACCAACATTAGAGTCCTTTAGTCCCAGCACAGGGCCATGTTCCTAAGCCTCACAGTTGTGACAGCACACATAGGAAATCAAATCAATCAATCTAACAAACAAAAAACCAAAGCATTAAAAAAAACATAGATGAGGATAGTTTGTTTAGACTCAGTTTTATAGCAGGAAGAACTTGGTTATTGTAGTTGTGCAAGTCTATGCCATCCAGAGCTGGTGACATGGCTGCTTCACATCTGGATGTTTCTCAGAGAGCAAGTTGCTCTGGAGGAAACATGGTCAGACTGTAACTCCTCCCTTCAGCAACCCACTTCCTCCAACCAGTGAGGGTTCACCTTCCAATGCTTTAAAACTTACACAAGCAGAGCCACCAACAGGAAACCAAGTGTTCTGAAGCATAGGTCTATAGGGGACCTTTCATCTCCAAATCGGAAGAACTTTGTCCAAACAGGACCATGGAGACTGGTCAACCATATCTAATTGTGTTTAGATACAGGACTTAGGTTGAGCTGCTGGTGCCATGGTGAAAAGACAAGACTGCATGTCCATAAAGATGCAAAGTAAGAAGGGTAGAGGTGGGTAGCCAGGAGGGGAGGCAATGCACAGTGAGACACAGAAGCTGACAACCCTGCTGTCATTGCTACCATTTGCTGTTGTCCCGACAGTCCAAGCTGTCACGTCCTTACTCAGGGCACATCTCTGGGGCTATGTACTCTCTGCCACAAAATCTCATATCCTCTGGCTTAGCTTCTCCTGAGTCTTCATTCACTTTGCATTCCAAGAACAGACAATCACTTGCTCTGTGGCTACCTTGGAAGGACTTTGCTTACTCTACCAAAATAGTCCCTGGCATGCAGCCTATACTTTGGTGATTTTGTTTATTATGAAGCTGGGAATTAGACTTCACCCAGGGAGTATGTGGGTAGCTTCTTAGAATCCAAGGAAACCTCTGAGGTAAGAAGTATGTCCCTTATATTTAGGTTAGCTAATTGGGAAACACCTCCAACTGTATGGGCACATTGTTATTGAGCATCACCAAACATATAAAGCCTTTGATTAATATTTAAGCTTTAGAGTCTCATTTTCTACCAAGCCTGTGTAGATGGTGGGATGGTCTGGGCACAGCCCAGCTTTGTGGAGACAGCGTGGAAGATTGGCAGAGCCATCTCCCACACTGGCGTCTCATGGGTGGCAGGGCTGGTGTCTCCGGTCACCTGAGCGGACGGCCTGAACTGAGCAGTGGCTTTAAGCTGCCAGCTCATGGCTGCAGGCCTAGGCTAGTCGGTCACATGGTGGGGCTGATTGAGAAAAGCCAGATTGAATGCCACCGTTTTAAATATCTCCCACTACACTTTTTGGCATTTGGAGCTGTCTCTTGTGCTTCACTGTCAATGAAAGTGTGTTCTTGTCATTTCCACATCTCTCTTCTAACACGGGCCTTTAGAGAATTATGACACTTTCTTACATGTTCAGGGATAGTCAACTAGATTGTCATCCAGGTATGTGTGCATGAAATAGCATGATACCAAGGCCAAAACATGCCAAGCTTGTGAGTTGTCTAACTAAACATTGAAAAAAAAAAAAAAAAAAAAAAAAAAAAAAAAAAAAAAAAAAAAACCACCAGAGACTGAGTTTCCCATGGTACTAGATTGAAGGAAAAAACCAAAAACCTAGACATCTGTTCTTTGGCAGAGAATCATGTTGTTGACAGCCTAGACAGCGGGGAAGAAGATGACTCCTGGTTAAGAGCACTTACAGCTCTTGTGAAAGACCTGAGGTCAGCTCCCAGCACCTGTAACTCCATTTCTAGGGAATCTAATTTCTTCTTTTAGCCCCTGAGGGGACTTGCATGCAAATACTCAGGTATACACATACATATAAATTATATAATATACATGATTTATAACATATATTTCACATATATTGTGGATACACACACACCTTTCAGGTTTATGCAGCAGCCATACTATGGCCAAAGCCCGACCCTGTACAAAGGAAGGTAATTTTCTCTTCTGTGTTTGGTCAAAGTAGCATAGGCTGGTTGACCTTTTATTTTATTCAAAGACAAGCCTTGCTCAGTCCCTGCAGAGAAACATTACCCAATCAAAAAGCAGTCAGACATGGCTGGCCTTTGGAAATCCTGATTCATACCAGGCTGTGTCATTGCCCCCTCTCTGAGCAGGAACAGGCAAGAGTGTGAGTGATGGCCTCTGACTCTGTGGAAGGTAGATGGTCAAGGCCAGTGAGAACTACACTGTGCCTTTCTCACGCTCACTGGGAGGCCATGTGCCTCAGGTCAATGTCTAGCAGGAGGCCCGGGAGGGGCCTGCCCATACCTCCCTCATCTCCTTTCAATCCCCCCACCCCCCAGTGGATAGAGATCTTCAGTTCTTGGTCCCACTGCTCCTCATGTACAATCAAGCGACCAGCACAAGCAATTTTCTGAGGTGATCCCTTCAGTGATATCCTGACAAGAGAAGAAAACCAAAAGCAGAGAGACTGCAGCAAACAAAAACCTCCCTGAAGTGCATTGCCCGGGACGAGGAGCTTCAGATAGCTCGGGCAGAATGCTTGCAGACAGGAGTGCTTTCAACTTAGAAATTCATCTATTTTCTCCAAGTCTCTCAAGCACTTGCTTCCTGAAACTGCACATGGGTGACTTGTTACCTCCTCTACGATTCACATTTATCCCGAAGAGTAAAATAAAACTGCATATGTTTTCCCACTTTTTGCAAGCCACAAGTCTTCTCCATTTGATATTGACTGACAAATTATTGTAAAAGATGGAGTAAAGTAGAGAAAAGGACTCTGTCTACTAGAGCTTTGTGGGACCCTGTGTCCCACCTCCTTCTCGCATTAGACAAGTTGTCCTTGTGCTGAGATTCTGGGTATGACAGCTCGGTCAGTAGCTGGCTACTGTGTTCCTCCCTTACGTTACCCAGAATGGAGGATGGGTGGGAGTGGGCAAATGGTTCTCTTAGTATTTAAGATTTTCATGGGAAGATCATATCAGGCCTCTGAATTCCGATTTGCCTTTGAGTCTCTCTGGCCCAATGACAGGGTCCATTATAAGAGTCCCTGGCTCAGGATCAGGAATACAGATGGAGGGCTGGTGATGCTCCTGTTCTTACCTCAGGGACGAGTTTGGCAAAATTACTCAAGAGCACACTAATTCACCATTCTATTCATACCACGTGTTTAATTCATGCCAGATTTTAATCATGCTCCACAGATCCCAGATGGCCTGTGTCCTTGGCAGGTCAACAACCACACTGCAGCAGTAACTTTGACAAGGCTTACACTAAGACCCTTGGTCTCCTTGTTCCCATCTGTGGAACAACATGGCTCTTGCCTCAAAGGGAATAAGAGAGCTTATTCTGGAGCCAAATACAAGTGATTGTGGCTTGGGAACATAGATTCAGGTGGTTCCAGATTCTAAACTAGTAACTGTTTAATTAAGTTTTATAGTTAGATAAGAAAGTCACAAATCAAGGTACTTCTGAAATGACATTGGTGGAAAGGTTTGCAAATAACACAAATCTGGAAACTCCCTGTCATAGTCTCAAGTACTGCCTGGTGACAGTCTTAGCCAAGGGTGTGAGTACATTCCAAAGGATTTACCTGATAGCCACAAGGATATTAAGCCAAACACAAAGAGGTGGCTTATCAATGGCTATTCAAAGGGCTAAGGATAGCCCAAGATAATTCAGCTGTGCCCAGACATGTTCTTTCAGGAATTTTTATCCAAATTCCCAACCTGGATCATTGCAGCCTCTTATCAGCAGGAAGTCTTGATCTGTCAATCAAGCTTGCAGAATGGTTAGTGTAGGTGTGGTGGGTTTGCTTTTATTTTTGTTTGTCTGTCAGAGCATTAATTTCTACTCCAACTCCTATCACCAAAGTATTAAAACATAGAAATAAAGGAATATTCCACAAGGAATATCCCAGGCTGTGAACCTGATGGAAGAGCACCCCTGGGATCTAATCCACAATAATTTTCCAAACAAACAAATGAAAAATTAAAAAATTACCTTCTGAAAAGTGTTTATTTGATGTTCTTCTTCTTTGCTCATAGTGCGATGTTTATGTGTTTTAAGTTTTAAACTTCTGTAGTCAAATTTTATATTGCATAGCCAGCTAGGGCACCCTAGGTAAAAATAACTCCTTCAGAAAATCCCCTCAGACTGAAGTAGATGAGCAGGGAACACTGTAAAATCACCAGAGAAGAACAGTTCACAGGAGATCAGGCCCACCTGCCTGCTACCTTCTAAAAAGTATAGTTATGAAGAGGGATAAGAAATTCTTTATAAAATATCAGCTCTTATGACCTAGAGAAGTAAATTGTAGGACAGAAATGGTTCAGGCTGAGATACTTGAACAACTACAATGATATCATTAATTTAAACAATAATGACTTGTAGATCAGAAGCTGCTTAGGCTGAGATACTTGAAGGGCTCCAGTGGTGTCATTAATTTATACAGTGATGACTTTGTTTTGTTAACCTCTGACATCACACACTTTCACATGCAAGGCCTGAAGCTCTGTGAGAAAAAAAATACAAATCACTTAAGAATATATACATCTCATGTAATCTGCTCTTTCTGTGCCAGTTGATCACACAACTGAGAAGCGCCTCCGTGTATAACACACCAAGAAACCTGGGGTACAGTTAGAAAAATGAGAGCTCACATCAGCTTTCTGGTTTAGAATATGGAAATCTAGAAATTCAAGTCTGTTTCAATCCAGAAGCTGTGGGGTGATTCTTTGAATTAGAACATTGCATTCAGTTTAATGAACTGATCTATTAAGAGGTGGATGTGGTCTCAAAGGCACCTCACCTAAAACCTGTTTTACACAGTTCTAAGCAGTGAAGCAGGAGCTATTTCATAAGGCCTTGAGGGCTGACAGTGTGAGAGTGGGATTTGGACCAGTGTCTCTGGTTGTCAGTTCAGTGTAACCTCCCTTCCACCTACTCTCAATTTGAAGATTAGCTTAAAGTATTATTGGCTTTCTCTACTGGCTGTCTGGTGGCTAATATGGAGAGAGGAATGATATTGTTTGGGTATTTGGCTGGTTTTATGTAGCAATTTCTTCTGAATCTACGCGGTTTATTTATTTCCTCAAGAATCTCATTTAGAATCCAGAAAATTACAACTTACAAGGCTCAGGAAATAAACAACTCACTAGTCTCAGCCAATTCCTGAAATCTACAAGATTCACAAGTCCCTTCCTCAAGGAGAGCAGTAACAATTGTTAAGAGATAGGAAATACTCTCCTACCTACAGAGAGGCTGGCACTGGCCAGCCCTCACCCATGTTGAAATGGGATTTTCCATGACATAGTTGCTTTTGAGTCATCCATGTTGCTGTGGGCAATTTCTCATATACATTCTCTGGTAGTTATCCCCAGTAACTATACTGGTTCACTAAGACAGACATGGATAAAACATGGCCTGTTGTCACTCTGTCATTGGTACACTATCTGGAGCCAGTAGATGTCTACTCACATCTCCCCATGAAAAGCCACACAACAACTGGGTAGGACATTGCTACATGATAAGTAATGATCTTGGGAACATTACTGTATTTCTGTATTTCAGTAGATACAGAAAGTTAGAGTACAAATTTAACTGAGATATATTTAGCAGTGTTTTTTGTTTTGTTTTTTTAAGTTTCTTTATTTTTTTTTTCTGTCTCTGTTAAATGCTACAGGTCCAGTGTGGCCTCCTGAGTGTGTGTGCCTCCTACTTTTGCTTTACAGAGTCATCAACAAACTTCCTGTCTCCATCTAAGCCAGAACCTTGACTGACAGTTCCTAAAGATCTTGAAAAGTCCTTTTGTTGGGGAGATTGTGAATATGAATAAAGAGATCACTCAGGTAAAAGTAGCAGCATTGATATTTCTCAGATAGGCAGGTGGTATTTCTGTCAATGGCCTCTGATTGGAGAAATTTATTGTTATACATTCATTAACTCTGATGAAATCGATCCATCCACCCAGACCTGAGGGGTCTCAGATATTGTTCTTTGAAGCGCTATTGTATATCTATCAAGTCAGAATGGGCTGTCTTCTGATGTCACATTCAGCTATGATAGATCAAATTACCTTTTATTTTTTTAAAAAAATCAAAATTTTCCTTTTGGACACTTGGTGAGTGACAGGCTTGGCCTTTCTGTGATTGTTTCCCAGTTCATTGTCCTTGGGACCCTGCTGGCAATGGAGTGCATTTCTCCTCTCCTCACACCCTAACCTCACCTCTGATGCAGTGGCACCGAGACAATGTGAGTTCAAAGTGCTTTGTGTAATCAAATGAGAGCACCTCTCCAGCGTGGCCTCTGAAGGCCCAGGTCTTGGCTTCCATCCTGAACTTTAGCATTCACATTAAAATTATGAACAGGCAGAAGTTCTTTCATGAGCCACTATATATCCAACATCATTAGGACATGATTTTTGGTACCTTTGTCTTCAAGTCTTCACTGCTGGCTTCTCCCTTCCATTGTGTATTTTTAGGAGAATTTGATTCAGGTTTAAAAGCATCACACAAAGTTCTGGGAGAGGTTGGCCTGGTCTACGTTTTGGCTTTAATTTATTTTTCAGAGAACAAGGAACCCAAGCTCCAATTTCATCAAAGTTTAGTGCATTTTCTTTCAAACTTAAACACACACCACACACACCCCACATACACACCACACACACATCATATACACACACACACCACATACACACCACACACCATCATACACACATGTGCACACACACACCACATACACACCACACACACATCACACACACATACCCCTATACACACCACACACACATCACACACACACACACACCACATACACACCACACACCATCATACACACACGTGCACACACATACACCACATACACACCACACACCATCATACACACACACACACACACACACCACATACACACCACACACCATCATACACACATGTGCACACACACACACACCACATACACACCACACACACATCACACACACACACCCCATACACACCACACACACATCACACACACCACATACACACCACACACCATCATACACACATGTGCACACACACACACCACATACACACCACACACACATCACACACACACACCCCATACACACCACACACACATCACACACACACCACATACACACCACACACCATCATACACACACGTGCACACACACACACACCACATACACACCACACACCATCATACACACACGTGCACACACACACACACACACTCTGCATCCCTCCTTCAGTCCCATTTAGCACTGGAATGTAAATTTGCTATAGAGCTGTTTTTTAACGGAACATTTTGGTGCATTGATTATAAAGAAATTTCTATTTTTAATACTTTCTTTGCAGGAGCTGGAGACATAACTCAGTGTTGAAGAGTACTTGCTGCTCCCTCCATCCCCCCACCCCCCACCCCCACCAAAAACAAGACGAGTTTGGTACCTGGCTCACATGTCAGGTACCTCGAAATTACCTGTAACTCCAGCTTCAGTATAACTGATGTCCTCTTCTGGCTTCTGCAGATACCTCCACGTAGATCTCTCTCTCTCTCTCTCTCTCTCTCTCTCTCTCTCTCTCTCTCTCTCACACACACACACACACACACACACACACACACACACACACACACACACTTTATGCTTGAAGGCAGGGAAAGTAGCATTTTTTACAAGGCTCTAAATGGTGAAACAATGCATTTTGTGACTACAGAAACCAATAGCACTGTGTTTTGCATGTGCAGAGAATTATACATTTTTAAATATAAGTTTTTGCCCATCTTTGAAGTGGCTATACTGCTTTGGTCTAAACTCTCTCATGACTTATTTCAGATGCTTGATCACCATGTTAAAGGGAAGCCCAGCGTTCCTGAGGAAAGGCCTCCTGGGAAGGACCTGGTACCCGAGGAGAGTCCTTCTGCCTTTGCTGAGCTTCCTGGGCTGCTCCAGGTCCAGCCTCCTGCTGCCAGCAGAGTCACGAACTCAAGTGGTATGTGCCTGGTCTTGTTTTCATAGTAAAACTCTTTCCTTGATCTCTCTTCACTTTCATCCTTTGAGGTACTGCATGTGCAGCTCATCAATTAGACTAGCCAGTGGCCTTCAGACACTCTCTGGTCACTGCTCTCTCTCAAGGCTGAGTTACAAGCTCACATCCACATGCTGGTTTACATGTAGACTTTACAGACATGAACTCAGCTCATCGTGATCCCATGTGGAACAGATATTTAACCTATGAGTCATCTCCCGAGGCTGCCACCTTATTTTTTGAGACAGATCCTCTTACTGAGCCTGGAACTCACTGATTGGCAAGATCAGCTATCCAGCAAGCTCTCAGGATCCTACTGTTTGCTTCCTCAGGTTTGGATTGTAATTGCACAGGTTCAGCTTTTTATGTAGATGTTGGGGTTTGAACTTGGGGCCCCTTGTTTGAATTGTTGACTGAGTTGTCCAGGTCCTTCATATTTTATAAAACCAATAGGTGTTCAAATATGAGTTTCTTTTTTACTTTGAATCTTACTTCTTCCTATATAAGCAGGGAAGAGGCTCTGGCTGCTATATCATTTTTCTTCTCCCAGAGCCAGGGCAGACAGAGCCTCTTAAGATCACATCCTGTGTGCCTCCTTGTGCTGGATTGCTCTTTGGTAATGTCCCACAGTTCCCACACAAGTTAGCTTGTGCCACTTGTAATGGCAGCCTTATACTGAATAGATACACAACTTATATAACACAGATAAAATTAAATGATGCACATACAACTGCAAATTTTACCCATTTCTTTGTTTACTTAGTACTCAGCATGCACTGAACTGACTAGGCATGCCTCTGGATATTGTCTCCATCCACTTCATTTGACTATAGGAAAAGCTCTATATCAGGCGTGTGTGTGGCCTCTGGTGAGGGCTTGCCGATGGAATCGTAACATGGCTGATGATATCCCTCCCTGTGGGATGTGTGGGAAAGGGAAAGTCATTTGGTGACAGGGAGGGACTGGGCTATCTCTTAGTACAAGTCAGGGTTTCTGGAATTAACCCATCCCTAGGAACATCAATACCCTTACTGAGACCAGCAGGAACCCCTTCACTGCAGAGGTTATGACACAACCGCTAAACCCGGCTCCACTCTTGTGGTATGTGTCACCCTCAAACCACAGTAGACATTGCCCTGAATAAGGGCAACACATCACCAATTTTTATTTCAATTGAAATATTAATTAATTTAGAAAATAGTCAAGTGTTTAGAAATGGGTGCAACTTCTCATTTCACTTATTTCAGCAGTAGCATACGACTCTCTAAGCAATATGTGGTTTTTACATGGTAGTCCTTTGGCTTTTTGATTTTTAAGTAATATTTTTAATTTACTCTGAAAATGTCAAATATAATAAATTTATACAATTATATCCTGGTAATATCTACTACCACCTTTCTCCATCTTCCTCTTAGGGGTCCTTATCCTGTTTCCCTCTCAACTTCCTGTTCTCTGTTTTTGGGTTGTTAATGACACCCTGAGCCTAGTTAGTGCTGCCAGTGTGTGTGTGTGTGTGTGTGTGTGTGTGTGTGTGTGTGTGTGTGTGTGTAGCATCCACTGGGGACATGGACAACTTATCAGTGGCCATGTCCCCAAAGGAAAACAACTCTCGGAAGCTCCCTTACCAACCTCCATCTGCGGACAGCTCTTCTGCCGTGGGTAGTGGGTAGGGAACCTCAAGAGTTTCTTCCCATACAAGTAGGGATTTTGAGTTGGTTGATCTTGGGCAGGTTTTCTGTAGGTGAATGAAGTACAGTTAGTTCATGTGTGCAACATCCATGTTATGTCTAAACAACAGCATCTTACAGCTCTCTTACGTTCTTTCCAGCCCACCCTCCCCGAGCCTTGATGTATGGTGTATAGGCTTCTTTACAGGAAGGAGGTTGGTATAGATGATTCGTCTACATCTGA